>NC_058414.1:41255912-41321048 GCF_002201575.2 Neomonachus schauinslandi | reverse complement strand
AAGGAAGGAAGGAAGGAAGGAAGGAAGGAAGGAAGGAAGGAAGGAAGGAAGGAAGGAAGGAAGAAAGGAAGAAGAAAGAAAGAAAGAAAGAAAGAAAGAAAGAAAGAAAGAAAGAAAGAAAGAAAGAAAGAAAGAAAGATGATCATGACTCAAGATGATTGAGTCCCTTCTTTGAACATGTTAGCTTGATGATTCCTGGTGATTCATTAAACCCACAGAGATAAGCTATTTGGAAGACTGAAGGACAAAGAAAATACTGAGTGGATAGATCAACCTGACACTGGACCGCTACCTATATGCTAAATTGGCACCCTGAGGAAGATTGCTGAGGATCTCTTTAAAACCAATCCTGGATTAGTACTAGAACCTGGGTATCATCCCTATAAACCAAACAGTCATGAAACTGGCCCAGGTCAAGCCAAGACTATGCCAAATAATATTTAATCTAAGAAGCAATTTATTTAGTAATAACCATGTACCAGGCAATTTCTGTTCCAGCATTAAATATAGAAAATTACTAGATTGTTTCTGTTTTTCTAATACACATAAGCAAAAACATGCCCACCATCTCCCTTAGAAAAAAATATAAAACATTACATAAAAAGCTACAAATTTCTAATCCTTTGGGATGTCATCTTTTTAAACTCCAAAAAAGGAGATAATCTTGTCTGCTAGAATCCATCTTACATTCAGTGCATTAGGGTAGAGAAATAGATTTGTCCAGTTCTATCTTTTTCTTTTTTAGCCAAGCAGATCCTGCACAATTTCCAAAGGCAACCTCACTAAAACTGTCTTCTAGTCATTTTTGATGGAAAGGAATTGTTTGAGGGGGATTTGGTACACGTTTTCCCCCCCTCTTCCATTTTGCAATTGCATTTAATTTTTGTTAAAACGTCTGCCAAAGCTCTTAAAGGGATCTGTAGGTGATTACTTTTCAACATGCCTCACACTTGACCATAACACCTACATCTTTAAAAAGGAAAAAGTATGGGGCGCCTGGGTGGCTCAGTTGGTTAAGCGACTGCCTTCGGCTCAGGTCATGATCCTGGAGTCCTGGGATCGAGTCCCACATCAGGCTCCCTGCTCGGCAGGGAGTCTGCTTCTCCCTCTGACCCTCCTCCCTCTCATGCTCTCTGTCTCTCATTCTCTCTCTCGCAAATAAATAAAAAATTAAAAAAAAAAAGGAAAAAGTATGTATTTTTTTTCCTCCAATCTGATTTGCTTAAAATGTATTGGATATGACCTGAAATGTAATCTCCTGGGCAAAGAGTAAAACAAGCAGTTTTCAATTAAAGGTAGTTAAATGGTGACATTAAAGGAATTGTGGAAATAAATACAGTGCAGTAATCACGCAGAAATGAAAAACAAAACAAATTGAATTTTTTTTTCCATGTGCTTGCGTCCAAGAGAAAAACTTGACAGTACAGAGTATATTTTTAAATCATGGAACTGATTGCCCATTGTAGGAAGAAAACAGTTTGAGAAATCATAACTCTACACTGCACAAGGTTAATGCCATTTAAAATGCAAAAGCAGAGAGATGGTACCCATATTACCTGGTATTTTCACCATTTATGCACAAAGGAGCACACATGTTTATCTTTCACCTTGACATCTGATTGCTGTGCTAATGCCATTTAAAATTAGATGGAAGAAAATTATATTCTCCTAAGGAGTTGACTGACTCTTTTCTTTAAAGAAAAGAAAAAAAAAAAAAGATAGCCATTTTGATTCAAACAAAGTGCTACATAGAAACCTGTGGGCATAAATCGCATCAGGCCTCTATAATTTTTGCTTGCTATCGGTTATTGCTGGGATAATTGCATAGGAACAGTATTTGTGTAATTGTCAGCAGTAATACTCCTGGACCAAGGACCAAGGCCTCCTGCAGATTTCTACAAATCATTATTCTCCTTACAGTTTGTACTTTTTTTTTGTTTGTGTGTGTGTTTATTTGTTTTCCCGAAGATCACTGGAATTTAGCCAAATGGAATTATTATTGTCAGACTTGGGAAGATTCACATTAATTTCTGAAAAGTACAGATAAATTTTGCAACTAAGCAAACTTATGCTATTTGCTTAAAAAAAAAGACACCAGAGGGGGAAAATGTTCAAACAAAATGCATATCTTAAAAGCTGTGGATCTATTTGAACAAATGGTAAACTAATTTGGTGAATAGGGTCAAAGGAGCCATCAGACTGTTTAATTCATAGGGGTTGGATATGGGGAAAGACATTTGACAATGTTTGTACAACTCTTGTTTCCTCGCTCATTTGTCTTCTCTTCCAAGTTTTTATAACACATTATAGGAATGTGGAAGCAATGGATTATACACTTAAGAGTCGTAAATAAGGCTCAGGAATAGAACTATATATACAGAATGCTGTTCCCTTTTTCCAAAATTATGAACTTTAATTCTGCCCTATTTATAACTTACTAACTTTATTAGATATTATAAACATGTTCTTTGTTCTGACTAAATCTTTCCACATTTCTTCTAAAAACAGTGTTAATAAACATAAGTAAAGGAAAAATTTTTCAACTCCTGTGAAATTGTATGATTGGCATTTAGTATGTTTCACTTTCAACAAGTTTGTCAGATTTTCCAACATTTTGATCATAACATACAAATAAGCAAACACTTATTTAATATATTAGACCTTAGACAAAGGATTAAGTAAACAATTCATTTGCAAAAGAGAAAACACAGATGACAAACATTTAAGAAATGGGAATTGGATAGAATATGATGGTTGGCTAGTTAATTTAACTATGACATTTTTAATGATAATGCCCCAGCATTTAAATACAGAAAATCATGAGAATGAGGATTTGATGAAACAGACATCCTTTTACACAGCTGATAGAACAAAAAAAAACTAGTAAGAAATTTCTGTAAAACAAATTTTAAATACATATTAAAGATTTTATTTTAAGCTTCATTTTAAACTTAAGTCTTTGAAAATTTATGCCTATCTGAAGGATAATACTAAAAATAATAAAATGTTCAAAGATTCATGTATGAAAATACTTATTATTCAAAATAACAAACATCTAAAAATAATCTAATCATCCAACAATAGAAGCATGTCTAATAAGTTAAAGCACAATGTGCAATGCACTATCCACTCATTCAATGGTGTTTTCAAATCCAAAGTTTAAAAACATGCAATGATCTGGAGAAATATTCATACAAAATGAAATACAGATTCAAAATCATAGGTCCATGTAATCCCAAAGTTGTTATAACTATAAATATGCAAGGAAAAATGTTAACTTACAATTTCTGAATAGTAGAATTATAAATGATTTTTATTATCCAATCTGTGTTGGTATTTTACCTTGTTTTGCATATAATATATCTACTCAAGAGCCATTGTTTGATATAAATAGCATACTTTCAAAATCAAGGAAATACAGAAACATTATTCTTGCCAGTAAGTCTAGGGAAGAGTTAGTAGGATCACCCATGTGTCTTTGCCTCTGAAAAAAAGACTTCAGGTATGCAAAACATGGGTTAAGTCTATGAAATGGATGCTTGGAACTCAAGAGTTGACTAGAACAATTCTTCTGGAATGCCATTTTAAAACATATCATTAGTTTTGTTTTAAGTTGAGGTTGCCAGTGAAGTTATTACCATAAGCCGGATCCCTACAATGTTCTTTTTGCCCCCAAGCATTTCATGTCCTGTCACTTTTCTCTGGAATCACTAATTGTCTCCTACTTGTTTCTATCCCCTACAGCCATTAATGGTTGTCATTGGAAAGACACATTCTCTAGTGGCGTTAGCCAAAAAAAACAGAGTCAGTCAGCAGCTTGTACCTATCCCTGCTCTCACTAACATCTCTAGATCACCTCAGACAAGTTTTTTAACTACCTAGTAGCTGGCTCCCCTCTTTCAAAACTGGGTTGCATTTGATATCATATTCCTCCTCACTGAGAAACAAAATTAATACACCAATAATGAATCATGGAACACTACATCAAAAACTAATGATGTAATGTATGGTGATTAACATAAGATAAAAAAAAAAAAAAACCCTCAAATACACCAGATACAAACTTGCATTCTGCGGTTCCAATTCTCACTGCTCAATGCTTAGTGTGTCTTTCCACCTTAAACCTAATAATTTAGGAGAAATTTGAGAAATAATAGTAGTTTAGTGGTTACAACCACAAACCCAGACTGGACTTCCTGGTTATGAATCCAGCTCTATCACTCACTAGCTATATGATCCTCAGTAAACTGTGTAGTCTGTAGTCTTCTATTTCCTCCTCCGTAAAGCAGATTCCATGAGTTCGTTAACACATATACTGCACTTAAAACTGTTTCTGCTATAGAGCAAATATTAGCAACTATTATTACAAAGCATGTGTCTTCTTTTTTTCCAAGGTTATAAATATGTTTACAAAATTCTTGGTTAAAAAAAGTATGGATTACACTGTAATCTGTTCATAAACAGACTGTCAGTTTATAAAAACTTCCATTTTTGATGGAGGGGGAAAAAAAACTAGGGTTAGTTTTAGAGGTAACTTACTCAAAACAGGATAACACAATGGAATTGTTTTATATTTAGTTTTTATTATTGAAAGAGCCTCATTAAATAGGATTGATATCCATAAACTTACTCAGAAAAGAGCCTGGATAAGTAAGGATTCCCAAGTAGTTTCGCATGTGTTTATATATGTCTATGATGTGCAATTCCAGTCCAATAAGAACAGATTTAAAGTAATTACATTTCATTTGAGCTCATGTCAGCCACAAGTTAGCTCAGTACAATTTAATGGAGAAATGCACTGCTTTTTGCACTTAATGAGGCCACATTTGATAAGAGACTCTGGAGGGATCTGGAATCATAAGAGTAATGAAATCCAAAGTTTGGGCTCTTGGTTCATTAGGCAACAAGACTTCAATCCAGAGAAAGAGACCAACTTGTTAGATTTTTTTATTTTTTAAGATGCTAGAAAATGACTGGGCTTTTATCTTTCAATTATTAAATAAGTTTCACAACTTTGACTTCAAAATAATTTTTATAAGTGTGATGTATAGTGATCCAAGGCTACACCTATCATAGCATTTTATGAATCACAACTATAATTTAACTATTCCTTTTACTGATGAAAAAACTGAGGCCCACAAATACAACATGCTTGCCAATGTCAAGAGGGAGGTAGTGTCAAAGACAAGATCAAGTATAACAACAGAAATTGTTAGTATATTTATTGAGCACTTACAAATCATGTATTAATTCATTCAATCCTAGACACTGGGGAGGGTATGTGCTATGGTGAGTGCTGTGAATTGTGTAAGACTGATGAATCACAGACCTGTACCTCTGAAACAAATAACACATTATATGTTAAGAAAAAAAAAAAAGAAGATAGCAGGAAGGGAAAAATGAAGGGGGGGAATCGGAGGGGGAGATGAAACATGAGAGACTATGGACTCAGAAACAAACTGAGGGTTCTAGAGGGGAAGGGGTAGGGGAGATGGGTTAGCCTGGTGATGGGTATTAAGGAGGGCACGTTCTGCATGGAGCACTGGGTGTTATACGCAAACAATGAATCATGAAATACTACATCAAAAACTAATGATGTAATGTATGGTGACTAACATAACATAATAAAATTAAATTAAAAAAAAAGTCCTATTTAATAGATGATGAAAATGTAATGGCATAATAGGATTAAGTGACTGGCCAAAGGTCACACAGTAAGCAGCAGACTATATTGAGAACCCAGGAACTCTGCTTCCAGAAACCAAACTCTCAACCCCTATATGATACTGACTCCAGTGAACTGGAGAAATACTTCTCATGTCAAAGGAAGTATCAGAGCATTATTACACAGTCTGATTGGAAAACCATTAGAAAATACTAATACCCCTCTCTCTCTCTCCATCTCCCAGCACTTATACAACCACTTACTATCCTTCTTAATAAGTTAACTAGATCAGAGAGTTTTGATATCTAGGAAAAAAAAAAAAAACAACCTGACAGTCATCACATTCTTCTGGATTCTTTTTAACAAAGAATGGACCTTATAGGCATGGAATTTTTTTTGCGGGAAGACTACCACTGCATAGCTTGGTCCCTGAACCCAGGACAATGCTAAACATGGTACCCAAGCAAGGATGGACTGTACTAGAAGTACTGATCATTGAGGCATATACAAAATCCAGGAACAGAAACCTTGCTTTTTAATATGAATGTCATTATTAAGTTATGTGACTTCAAAAATGCTGCTAAATTCCTCATCTGAACTGCTGGGAGAATAAGAGTTATACCTTTCTATTCATTCATCTACTTATCACATATCTATTTTGTATAGCTGCAGGATATCTGTCACTGAGCTAGGTATAGGTAGAAGTGAGTTTATTGAGAAGCTAATGTAGCTTCAGCTTCAGGACCCTCATTTGCCTGGGCCCCTCCTAGGGAAGGGCTAGAAGAAGGGGACAACAATCTGCTCTCATAATCATATATTTTGGAAAAATTTTGCAGAAGAAGATACGTTAACTACAATCAATTAAGGTCACTTTCTCTATCCCCTTGGATTTCCCTTGTCCCTCACTTCCTCTCCTTGTGTACTTGGGGCTTTGGAGCAACTGTAGGAATTTTAGTATCCATCTAAGGAAAACCTGAGTTGTGAATAGATATGTTTGGTTGTACCTTAATGGGATATATTTCTGTAGTTCACAGTCATTTCCAAGTAGACCTCAGTTATTGCTAACCATATCTCAGTGTAGGAGGGGGTCTGGGAACACTCCTACTTCTCAATGTGCCCACTCATCTAGAGTGGCCACATAGAAGTCCAAGGCCAAAGGCATTTCACAGTATGAAAATGCCCTGCAACCTCTGGCACCAGAAGTATGTGAGGGAAGAGACACAAGGTTCAAAATGTATAGAGCCAAATATCATTATTACTGTTCTTATTAACATAGAAATGTCTGGGCACCTGGGTGGCTCAGTCGGTTAAGCATCTGCCTTCAGCTCAGGTCATGATCTCGGGGTCCTGGGATCGAACCTGGCTCCCTGCTCAGCGGGGAGTCTGCTTCTCCCTCTCCCCCTCCCCCATCCCCACCCCCCGCCGCTCATGTGCACACATGCTCTCTCTTTCTATCTCCCTCTCTCAAATAAATAAAATCTTTTTTAAAAATAAATAGAAATGTCCCTTAGAGAATCTAATACTTTTAAGTTCTCATTAGTGGGCATTAGTTGACAATTTCCCAAAACCTAAATAAATTAATGGTAGGGGACAGAAAAAAGATGAGGGGTCACTGGAAAATGAATGAGCAGAAAAGTAGACAAGCAAAAGACAAAATATATGCCCTGAGTTCTTGCTGCCACTAAGTTAGTGATCTGAGAGCTTTTAATGAGTATCAGAATCAACTGGAATTTCCCAAGCTCTAGTCCAGACCTATGAAAACAGAATATCTGGTTGAGAGGCCAGGGAAAATGCAACTTAAAACATTCAGTTGATTCTAAGGTAGGTGGTCCACAGACCACACTTTGATCTATGATGACAAATTTCTCAAAAAGCTAATCCAATTCATTCAGCTGGAATATCCACAGCTATATGACCAGAAGCCTGACAACCACCAGTGAAGAATATCTCCATCTGGTCTTTTGTTTTTGTTTTTGTTTTAAGATTGTTTGTTTGTTTGTTTACTTGACAGCGAGCATGAGCAGGTGGGAGGGGGCAGAGGGAGAGGGAGAAGCAGGCTCCCCACTGAGCAGGGAGCCCGAGGGACCCGGGGCTCCATCCCAGGACCCTGGGATCATGACGTGAGCAGAAGGCTGACGGTTAACCGACTGAGCCACCCAAGCGTCCCTCCCCCAATCTGGTTTCAATAATGATCTGACAGAACCTACTTTTCTCCATGTTTGCAATTTTCTTTCCTGAACTCAATTGCCCTTTGGCGTGAATGAGAGGAACATACATTAATGAACCCAATTTTGTAAAGGAAGAAAAAAACAACTCCAGAAATGTTTGTCTGAGTATTCTTTCAAAGGTTAATGTGTAGATCTTTTTGGCACTTACACATCTAAATTACTACCCCAAAGTGCACAGTCACAATATATATAAAAAATAAATTTCTGCTTTACACACTGATCTAAGAACAAGCTTAGATGGTGTGTATAATCATTGGTATTTTAATTAGCTTGCATCAAAAGATCTCTGACCTTTTGTTCCAATCTTTAGGGTGAAATCAAAAGTGCAGCAGCTGTTCTCCCTACACACAGTGAGCATTTAGCCTATACACAAAAAGGTGACTTTTTTTGCTCATCAACATAATTAAGCCAAGATATTGACTTCCTGTGTCAGACTTTGGCCAAGAGCTAACCTGTATGAGAGCTTGACGTAATCGTGTTAAGGGCTGACAGTACTTAGTTGCCATGGACTGAATAAGAAAAAGGATACCAATAATGTAGGTATTTATTCTCTACTGCATGTTAATAAGCTAATTTGAGTCTAAGCAGTTGATATTTATAATTTCTATATTTTAATTATAAAAATCAATATTATAATTGCTGAGTATTATTTCCTTTAAATATTAAACAACTAATTGACCTAATTGAGCAGAATATTGCTAAGAGCAAACACAGTACTTTGTTTTAACCATAGAGGAAGATTATCTGGAGGTTAGTATTTTGTTTTATTTTAATTAGAACTATTGTGTATGAAGTGTCCATATGCATATGTCCTCTAAATAAAATCCTGTGTTCAACTGTCTAGAAGAAGAAAGTCTTTCCTGATGAAGTTTACGTTATTACTTGGAACATTTCCCTAATGTTATTTTTCTTCTTTCTGCTGAAAAATATTTTATTCTGAGCAATATAAATAATTGGAACTTGAAGAGTAGGTGTGCAGTACAGGCAGGTATAAGATCATCTAGCCCAACACCATCATTAACTGATAAATAAAAATGTGCCCCAGATCACAGAGCCAGGACTGGAACTCAACCTACCACTGCCCCAACTCTAATCCCCCCAACCCTCCCCCCATCCCATCCCTGCTTGCTGCTTCTATTTCACAAGCTTCTCTTTGGGATAAAATTTTCCTTAAATAACATTTCTCTTCTTTTCATTTGGACCCCTACTTACACTGAAGAGATGTTTCTCTAGCAGCTGTTTGATAATATGTTGCTCATCTGTTAAACTTCAGCTTATATTTCCTATCCTGGGAGAGCAGAAAGATACTGTTTTCTTGAGCACAACAGCAAAGATGAGCAAATACCTTTGAAGAAATTATTCTGTTAAGGTCAAGCTTGACTAAAGTGGTCCAATAAGCTTCCCTAAGCTTCTACATTCAAGAAAAGTGGGGGAGGGGCAAGACACATTGCATATAACAAAGTACTATATGTATGTATATTTTCCTAAGGGTATATCTACATAATTTTTCTTGACTCTTGATAAACCCACAAGATAAATGCTTCATGTCTAGAATATATACACACTGGTTTACAGATGATGAAAATCATTCTTTAAACCATAACATAATGTTCCACTTAAAGAAATAACAGGCACTGGAGCACTGAGGAATAAAATAAAAAGGAGCATAATAAAAATTTATATAAATAAAAAAGCTATAAAAATCCATCTAAATTACACCATCACATGCCTTATATACATTCTACTTTATAATACTGCACTGTACTCTTAGCTTAACCATCCTTTCGTTTAGAACATATGTATATTGCTTCAAATGCAAAGCCTCTTCCTATGCACAAATATCTGTCTTGAAAGGGTCCCAAAAGACCCTTTGAGTGTTTCCAAGAATCCAAGAATCTATGTCCTTCTCTATATAAAGCAGAGGTTCTTAACTGGGAGTGATTTTTTTCCCCATGGGACGTTTGTCAATGTCTAGAGACATTGTTTTGGCACAAGTGGGGTAAAGGGTGCTATTAGCAACCAGTGATTAGAGGCCAGAGATCCCGCTATGATTTCTATAAATCACAGAACAAGGAGTTATCTGATCCCAAATTATCCAGACCAAATAAGCTAGCCTAGCAGCTACTATGACTTTTCTGGAATGACAAAGTTTTTCACTTAACTTATTGCTGAGAAATGTGAGTTTCAATCTTATCACTTGTGCTACTACCTAGAGTCACTGGGCAAATTTCTTAGTAAGAGACAACATGTGCAGAAGCAACAACACAAGGCTTGGGAGCCTGGAAACTTGGCTTCTGCAGCTGTAGCTCTCTCACTAACTGTGTGAACTTGGGTAAGTCACTTAACCTCTCATGCCCTGAACTGCTTCATTGAAAAATGAGAGAACCAAGCTAAGTTAATGCTAGAAAGCCCTTATAGCTCTAAAATTCTATTATTCAAATGAGAAGTCAAATCACAAGTTAAAAAAATTAAGATACATGGCTATGCAATCTCTGAAAAAAATTAATAAGAGTACATACAGTAGTCCATCTTTATCAGTGAGAGATATGTTCCAAGACCCACAGTGGATGCCTAAAACCGCAGATCCTACCAAACCCTCTATATACTGTGTTTTTTTTTATAAAGTTTCATTAATAAATTAGGCACAGTAAAAGATTAACAATATTAATAAAATAGAAAAATTATAAAAATATGCTGTAATAAAAGTTATATGAATGTGGTCTCTCTCAAAATAACTTATACCCTTCTTCTTGTGAAGATGTGAGATAATAAAATGCCTTATGTGATAAAATGGAGTGAATGACCTAGGCATTATGACATAGCTTTAGGCTACTATTGACCTTCTGATGATATGTGAGAAGCAGGATCTTCTGCTCCCGTATGGTGGATGGCCTCAGGTAACTAAAACCATGGAAAGTGAAACTGGGGACAAGGGGGCCTACTGTATATTAAATGTATAACTGCACTGTTCCAGGAAGTCAGTGAGCATTTATTGAGCATTCATTATATGCTTAGCATTCTGTTTGCTGATATGAAGATATAAAAGAAGGATTAGAATATGCATCTCTATGAGTGAAACAGATTGAAATTCACTAAAATGTTGTGGGTTGGGTTTGGTTTTTTTTTTCCCCCCAAAGTGTAATATGCAGACCATCACATCAGGACATCCCGGGATCTTTAGTAAAATACAAATTCCTGATCTCCTAGTCTGAGTGGATTGGAATTTCTGACAATTTGGCCCAAACTTGCAGTTTTGCAATCACTCCCAAGTGATTACTATGCATACTATAATTTAAAAGCCACTGAATTAAAAATTAATGAATAAGAGACTCTGTGTTATACTTCTTTAGTCTTGATTATTTATAAAATTCTATAGGAGTTCTGGGGAAGGAACATTCCTGGTAGGTTAGAGTAGTTGAAGGAAAGTCCATAGCAGGTAAGCTGGGAGCTTAAATAGATGGGGTTTGAAAAGCAAGATGGATCGTTGAACACTACATCAAAAACTGATGTACTATATGTTGGCTAACTGAACATAATAAAAAAATAATAATAAAATAAATGTTAATACAACCTACAAAAAAAGAAAAAGAAAAGCAAGATTGGGGGGGGTGCCTGGGTGGCTCAGTTGGTGAAGCATCTGCCTTCAGCTCTGGTCATGATCCCAGGGTCCTGGAATGGAGCCCCACATCCCCTCGTCCCCTCAGGCTCCCTGCTCAGAGGGAAGTCTGCTTTCTCCCTCCCTCTCTCTCTGACCCTCCCCCCCTTCCCCACCTGTGCTCTCCTGTGTGGTCTCTCTCTCTCCAATAAATAAAATCTTAAAAAAAAAAAAAGAAAGAAAGAAAGGAAGGAGGGAAGGAAGGAAGGAAGGAAAGAAAAGAAAAGCAAGATGGGAAGAGCCAGGAAAGGTATTCATGTGGAGTTTCACAATGAGCAAAGGCACAGATGTGGGAGTAGATGAGAAGTAATTAGAAGTCAATGAAGAGTCCCATAATAGCAGTATTGGTGTTGAGCAGAAATAACAAAGTGAATTAGCTGTATACTATTTATGGTAGAACCAATTTGAAAATGTCTATCCTGCCCTCCAAGGGCAACTATCATGAAAAAAAAATTATTTCAAAGATGTTTAAATCCTATTTCAATGTTGTCTTACTAAAATGTGTTTCACTGATTTTTAGGCTACATATGCCATTCAAGAAAAAAAATAAAATTACCCCATGCATTAAAATTTCTAGATCCCAAAGTCTCCTAATTGATTTTGTTACTCAAGAGAACATGGTTATTTGATGAATAAGTCTTACTTCCCTGTAGTACACACACTATTTTGCCAGTTTAAATCCATACATAAAGCAATGTTCCTATACTGGCCATTTTTAAACATTCTAACATGGTTTTTCCTCTTGAGGGGTGGGAACTGAGAGACTTTTTTCCCCAAAAAAACCCAAAGATATTTTCACTTGACTTGTTGTGTAATATAAATAATTTCATTTGTTAATTTGTTATACGGAATACTTCATTGATGTCTAATTTTTTCCCACTGTGGTCAGAGCATATTCTTTGTATGACTTGTATACCTTTAAATTTATTGAGAATGTTTTGGCCTAGACTTTGATGTCTAATGTCTTCAAACTTGTTGTTTCACACATTTTGTCCATCTTTGGTTGTTTTGAGTAGAAGTATAAATTCAGCCCCTATTATTTCATTTTTACTGGATGCAGAAATCCCAGTTCAAGTAGATTACTTTAAATATATTATGATGCCTAAAAATTACTTTACTCAATTTCATTAATATTATTTTTAAGCCTTATATGTAAATATCAGCTCTTATTATAACTATGGAAATAATAGATTGAATTTATAATGTAGTTCTCAATAAGGTCTTTTTTTTTTTTTTAAGATTTTATTTATTTATTTGACAGAGACAGAGACAGCGAGAGCAGGAACACAAGCAGGGGGAGTGGGAGACGGAGAAGCAGGCTTCCCGCTGAGCAGGGAGCCCGATGTGGGACTCGATCCCAGGACTCTGGGATCATGACCCAAGCTGAAGGCAGCTGCTTAACGACTGAGCCACCCAGGCACCCCTCAATAAGGTCTTAATAGAATCAACCTAATGAATATTTTCAAACACCACTCTTGTCAGATTCTGGTAAGAATCACCATCACCATCCCCATGGTACTGGAGATGTATTTTGAATATCCAAGGTGGAGAGTAAGTAATTAATGTGTGATAGGATTTTATAATTTCTGGAATATATAAAAAATGATTCTATCAAAATCATCTTTTTGGCTAAGTAAACAATTATATAAAATAAAATATAAAGGTTTACTGGCTTGCATAAATTCATAAGAAGAAATGCCATGTCATTAAAGTCACTAATGGAAACATCTGTAATTCATATATTCAGTCTCTGGTCATAGAGTTAAAGATGAGAAAAAGACTCCATTCCTGCCCTTCATGAGCTAGAAGTACAGAAGAAGAATGAGAAGTGTTATCATGTTATAGTAATAGTGTTGTATGGTGACAGATGTTGGCTACACTTGTAGTGAGCACAGCTTAATGTACAGAGAAGCTGAATCACTATGCTGTACACCTGAAACTAGTGTAACACTGTGTGTCTGCTACACTCAAAAATTATTTTAAAAAAGAAATGTTACTGTGTATAACATCCAGTTGTAAAAAAATATTTGCAACGTATATTCTTGGTTGAAGATACGAATTTGGTAATATTAATACAAGCTTAGTGGTAATATAATCAAAATAAGCTTTATTTCCAACACTAATGATTCCTTAAGTTTGTATCTGAATGTGAGAAAAATTCTATTGTCCAATATTACATTTTATAGACATCCTTATATGTAGTATGTGGGAGTTGTAGTTCTGAAACCACTGTCAGATTCTTGATAAGTTTTATATAAATTTTACAGATAATTCCTATTTATCTGATTTAGGAAAGATACAAATAGTGAAGATAAATGTAGATAGTCTCTTTTATCTAATTTTTTTTAATCAAAGTAGTCATCATTTTAAAAGTGAAACAGTACATAAGGGCATACGAGAAAAAATGGTGGTCTCCCCACCACGCCCCACTCTCCAGTCCTGTTCTTCAGCTATAACCACTTTACTCCTCCTTTAGTTATTTTTTCTTATAATTACCTTAATGTTTCCAAATACAAATACAGCTTTTTTAATTTATTGAGTTTAGATATTATTTTTTGATTTCCTGTCATTTTAGATGAGAAATTCGTTTTTCACCACCACCCCTCAACTCTGTCCCTTCCACCCAGCCATCTTCCCAGTGGAATGAAGTTACTGTTTGGGGGTACACAGGTAATCAATGTTTCAATAATTTTGACCATGTCATATTATTCAACCAGCTAAATAATGAACAATGTTGACATTTTCTTTACTATCCATATTTTCTTGAAGTTACTGGTCCCATTTACTTAGCACTAATATTTTCTAAGTGTTACCAAAGGTCTATCAAACACCAATAATATTTTTCACACTCAAACACATTGAAAAATCTAATGGTTTCATTTCTTTCCTGGAGATCTCTCTCCTATGGCCCTGCATCCTTCTGTTCAATCCATACTAGTTGCTGTGTCATCTCCTAACATCCAAACTGAACTGCTCTGACAATATTTCCCAAGACAACCTTTGAACTTCTGTCTTCCTGTGCCATGACTGGAAGGATCCAGATCATCCTTCAAGAATACATGTAGTAACTTCTGTGCAGGCAATGTGGAGAACTTCCGCCACTTAGCAAGTGTGGGGGGGAGTTGAGGGCAGATAATTAGGATAGGTCCTGTTGGTGGATCTTACCCATGCCATGAACACTGCCAAGTCCTTGACATACATTACATCACTTTTCCTCACTATATCTTTGAGGGTAGTACTCATTATTATTATGCCTATTTTACAGATGAGGAGACTGAGACTCAGAAACATTCTGAGAAACATACAGATGAGGAGACTGAGAAACTTCTCCAGTGTCTAAGAGTACCAGACCTAGTTTCAAACCCATGTGTTAGCTTACCCCTAACATGTGCTCACAACCACAGTGTTAGAAGCATAGCCAGCTCTGATTGCCGGGGGAGAAGACAGGAAGGGCCTAGAGGAGAAATGGCAGACTTGTCCCTCTTAAGGAAACATTTTAGCCCCAGCTTGCCACTTCCTAGTCAGACAGCCCTGGACAAGTCACATGACATTTAACAGTAATAATCATTGCAAGAACCAGCATTTAGTGAACATTTATCCCTAACAATTTATCCCTACCTTGCATGTTTTATCTAATTTTAGTCCCACAAGAATCTTTTTTATGTAGCTGTTCTTATCATTATTGTTCTTATTGTTACCATTATTATCATTTTTGTCCCATTTTATAAGTGGGGAAGCCTATCTCAGGGTTCCACTTCCCTTCCCTTTCACATGAGTGAGTTGAATTAGCTCTAAATTGTCTCTTTCTAAAAAATACATTCCTTTGAAACAGTTACAAAGTAAAACCTACAAGTCCGTATTGGATTTGCATACCTCAGAAAAAAAATACTACTCAGAATTTTCAAACTGGAAGAAACTTCAGAGATCACCTGTAATTGCCTCATTTTTCAGGTAAAGAAACTGAGGCTGAGAAAAATATTAACTAGACCTTCCAGAGTCACACAGCTAGTGGAGACTCATACCCAAATGTGATTATACCCAGTTTGTGCTTTTTCTTAAACTGAAGCAGGGAGATGGCACACAGTGAATGGGGAAAAAAAAAAAAAGAAGAAGAAGAAACACCAAGACAGATAAAGAAAGATAAAGAGATAAAGAAAGAGTAAGCAATGTGGAATTCTCTACCACCATCTCTTCATTCACTCAGCTAATTGAGAGGCCCCAGAAATATAAGGAGTACAAAAGTGAGCACAAGGGGCACCTGGGTGGTTCAGTGGGTTGAGCGGCTATTGATTTCAGCTCAAGTCATGATCTCAGGGTCCAGGGATCAAGACCTGTGTAGGGCTCTATGCTCAGCCGGGAAGTCTGCTTGTGGATTCTCTCTCCCTCTCCCCTTCCCCCTGCTCATGTGAGTGCTCTCTCTCTCAAATAAATAAATAAATAAATAAATAAATAAATAAATAAATAAATAAGTCTATCTTTAAAAAAAAAAAAGTAACAAAAAAAAATTCTACCCTATCTTTAGAAGTTCACAATCCAAAAAAAGGAAGAAAAAAAAAAAGAGCGACAGGTTAAATTATTTTAATACAAAGTAAATGTAATAATTTGCAAATTTAATCCAAAAAGGAGCGTTGGATATATCAATCTTTGGCATCTAGAATTTAAAATGTCTATAATGGGGGGGGGGGTGTGCCTGCGTGTGGCTCAATCGGTTAAGCATCTGCCTTCAGCTCAGGTCATGATCCCAGAATCTGGGATCCAGCCCCTGAGTCGGGCTCCCTGCTCAGCAGGAAGTCTGCTTCTCCCTCTCCCTCTTCCCCACCCCGCTCATGCTCTCGTTTGCTCTCTCTGTCTCTCTCTCTCTCAAATAAATAAATAAAATCTTTAAAAAAATAAAATACAAAATGTCCATAATGGAACTCGCAATTTCACTCACTCACCATCTACACTTTACCATTTCAGTAAATGGCACCTCCACTGAGCCAATTACTTATAGCAAAAATCAGCAAGCACCTTTAGCTCCCTTGAACTCTGTATCCAACCCATAAAATAAATCCTCTTGATCCTATTTCCAAGATACATCTCAAATATGTCTGTTTCTCTCCTCCATTTTCACAATTCTAGGGTAAGCCCCCCTATTCTTGTCTCAGCTATTAATATAGCTTCCTAAATAGTCTCTCTTCTTCCACTCTGGCCCTCTACATTTTCTACCTAGAGAGCAAAATGAACTTATTAAGTGCTTTTTCAGATTAATTCAAGAAGGTACAAGTAACAACCCTAGTCAGCTGCAACCAACTAGCAAAAAGAACCATTGGTGATTTCAGTTATCAGAATATGTTACATGATATGGTCCTCTAAAAGACCAATGGCAGAAAAGTTCATTGCTTACTAGATCTTCCCAACGCAAGAGCAAAAATATTCTAAACCCATTTTCTTATCACCCGAGAATTCACTTACTGTCACCCATCTTTGCTCCCCTCAATATGTGATTTGTATTGAACATTAAACACTCTATACCATTATATGGGTTTACACATGCAAGTCCAATCCTCCAAATAGAAGATAAATCTTATGTTCTTAAATCTCACATTTACAGAGATAAAAGGAAGAAAATGTCAAGGTGAACTGAGAAGCATGATCTTAGCACTCTGTTAACTCAATCAAGTGGGACAGACTGACATTAAACACTAGTGTGATTACTATTATGGAAGTGGAAGTATAGAACATTTCTGAGCCAGCGGATCAACTGAGTTGAGACCTGAAGAATAAATAGAAGTTACCAGAATCACCTGGGTAAAGGGGACAGTTGGATGGGATGTGGGAGCAAAGAAGATTCCAGTAGAGGCAGACAAAAGATGAACATAACATGAGTCTGCCAAACATACTGCCTTAATCTTTTCATAGGCACTACTTTTGAAAAACTCAACCTTTTCACATAACCATAAATTGACTGAAATATATTATTAAAATTTTACCTTGTCAAAAAAAAAAAAAAAAAAACCTTTCCAACCACCCTATCTGAAAGTGCAGGCCAGTCACCATTCTTTCTTCTTACCTTTTTAAATTTTTTTTTAAGTTTTTATTTAAATTCCAATTAGTTAACATACAGTATAATATTAGTTTCAGGTATACAATATAGTGATTCAACACTTCCATACAACACCTGGTACTCATCATAAGTGCGGTCCTTAATCCCCATCCCCTATTTCACCCATCCCCCCACACCCACCTCCCTGCTGGTAACTGTCAGTGTGTTCCCTATAGTTAAGACTCGGTTTCTTGGTTTGCCTCTCTGTCTCTTTTATTTTCCTTGCTCATTTCTTTTGTTTCTTAAATTCCACATAAGTGAAATCATATAGTATTTGTCTTTCTCTGACTTATTTTGCTTGGCATAATACTCTCTAGCTCCCGCCATATAATTGCAAATAGCAAGATTTCATTCTTCTTTATGGCTAAGTAATATTCTATTGTGTGTGTGTGTGTGTGTGTGTGTGTGTGTATATATATATCATATATATATATATATATATACCACATCTTCTTTTCCATTCATCAAAGGACCTTTGAGCTGTTTCCATAATTGCCTATTGTAGATACTGCTGCTATACACATCAGGGTGCATGTATCCCTTTGAATTAGTATTTTTGTATTCTTTGGGTAAATGCCTAGGAGTGCAATTGCTGGATCATCTGGTAGTTCTATTTTTAACTATTTTTCATGCTAGTACTTAACTACACCCTGAAATGGCTTATTGTTGGTGTTTTTTTTTCTTTCTTTACCCACTAGACTCTAAGCACCATGGGAGTAGGGTCTTGTTTGTTATTTTTGTTTTTTCTGTGCTGTATGCCAGTCAATCCCAGTCACCAAGACAATGTCAGCACATATTCACATCAGGTCCATGTAATAGGAATCCCAGGCATCTCATTTCAATTTCTTTTTCTCCTAATAGCCAACATCAGTCAGCAACACAGCATCAAGGGCTTGGATTGAAAAATCCTTTTAATAAAATTTTCCAAAACTCCCAAGTGAAGCATGAGATTCTACTATGTATCTCTTATGTCCTCATTATTTCCATTGATTGTTTTTTTGGTACAAACCTAAAGGTAACAAATATCGATATTCAATAGTGATAATCAAACCTAAATCACACCAACTATAAAATATATAATTTAATTCAGAAATCTTTGCTGTGAATCTCTGTGTCTGTCCAAATCTTAACATCAGCTGGGCATAAGTGTTATCAAAATATCTGGATAAAAAAATAGTAGTCCAACTTTCTGAAATACTGCACTTCACATTCATTGATCTGGGCATGTCTACATATTAAATGTTATACAGACAAAGCAAACTAGGTGCTGGGGTTTTTGGTGTTGTTGTTTAGTTTATTTGTTTGCTTTTACTTTTCATACAGATATATTTTTGTGCCATCATAACAAATCTTCAAGACAGACAAAATAGTGTATAAACCCAACTTAATAGGTATAATGGCCTGTGTTATAGTTTTGACCCTACCAATAACCTCAAGCAAATGACTTAACCATGCCTTGTTTCTTCATCAGTCTGGAGTGAAAATGCCTACCTGATATAGAGCTGTAACAGGAACAGAATGATAAGGATATAAAAATATCTGAGAGTATTATAATTTATAAATGTGAGATATCATTATTATAAGGTATCTTCCTTGGCTTACATAAATAACAAGATTTTCCTCTCCACATTCTCAAGAACTTACAATAACATTTCTCCCCATTTTAGAAACTCTGCTTTTATATAAAATATTATGAAATACCTTAGTTCTAGAGCCTCCTTTCCCATTAGCTACCAAGCAACTCCTATTATAAGTAGCTTAAAGCATCAGAGTGTCAGAGAGATTATTATCGTTGTAGAGGATTGTTCCATATGGTCTACAATTTCTTTATAGCTGGAAGTTTTCAGTGTAGTAGTAAATGGATTGCACTGTGCTATCCAAAAATAAAAAAAAATAAAAAACTTTGCAATCACTTTATTAGAAAATTGAATGTTTCCAATGGCTCTTTTTTGAACCTGAAAGGTACTAGGGCCTTTTCCATTACATTTCCTTTTGCAACATGGTATTTTCATAATTATTCTCTTTGAGGCACCAGTATCTGTTCAGAATCCAGTGTGACTTCTAACTATGTCAAGTGGTAACTAAACAAATATGTGAACAAGAGAGAAATTCCATCTATAAAGTGATAGCTTAATCTATAAAATAACACCCATATTGATTTTTGTGTTTCCAATGACTTGACTGATGTTGTTTTTCATTAAATTAATAAGTTTTGGAGTTGTGGAACATCACATGTTGTTAACATTTGGTCAAAATTAGAAATGAATTTTCTTGCCTGTTTGTTTATTCTAGGCCTTAGTCCTCTGGTTACCCTAGGTTAATTTTCAAGGTCAGTGAACTGAGGCATACTTCTAACAGAGCTCACAGAGTTTTAAAATATTCCTCTCTCACCAGCCCTTCTTTCCTCCCCTTGGCACCAAAATATTGATCAGCTTTTCTCTCAGTGTCCTATGGAGGAGGCCAGGATGCACGCCTAGGAGTGAGCATCAGCCTGAAGAAATATAAGACTAATGCTGTGAGGTTCTACTTGCAATTAATTTGCTTTTTATTTGAAGAAAGTTATTATTTTTCTGAGTACAAAAGTATAAGTTCATTGCAGTACAAAATTCAGAAAAGGCAAAAATTCTGAAGAAGTAAAGAAATTACCCACAATCTCACTAGCCATAGCTAGCCCTCAACAATACTAAATTTTCAATTTGGTTTTTAAGTATTTCCTTACTGATTTCTTTTGAGGATGCATACTATCCTAGACCAACAAAGAAAAACTATACTAATTCTTCTCATTTGTCACCTACTGTTAGTTGTGTGTATATGTGTGTGTGTGTTGAAATTGCAGATTATTTGCACCTCTTAAATTCAGTGAGGTAGATTCTTATTTTAGCACATATATGTGCATGAGTTCCCCTTCACCACTAAATGGACTGGTGCCAGAACATGTAGGAGAACAACAGGTTAGCCAGGAAGACAACTTCAGTGAAAAGAATGTGTAAAGCCAAAAGAAGAAAGATATTTCCCCCTAGAAATAAGTCCTAATAGCAAATAAAATATGTGGGGTCTTACATCACACAAACCTGGATTCTTGTCTTTGCTCTACCACTTCACTGCTGTGTGATCTAAAACACGGTACTTAATCTCTATGTGCCTCAGTTTTCTCAATTGTACAAACAGGTATAATTGCAGTCTCTACCTGAGATTTAAAAGAGTAAACACATGTAAAGCATTCAAAACTGTGTCCTTCAGACAATAAGTACTCAGTACATTGCAGATGCTGATAGTAGCAATATAGTAAAATATTTATCAGACTGAGCTAAATGTTTTACACACATTGCCTCATTTACTCCTACACTATCCTATAAAGTAGGATTAGATGAGAATGTATCCAGAATACTTTATCACCCATAAGCTTGAATTACAAATGAAAAAATTGAGGTTTAGAAAAAGATTCATTACCTCGCCCAAGGCCATAAAATTTGTGAGTGATGGAGCCTGGGTTCTTATTCAGGGCTCATGGCTGCAAATGACACTATTTTTCAAAGTATGGCATTGATACAACCATCAGTATAATCGGAACTTCTGCAATGGGGCCCAAGAATCCACAAGTTTAACAAGTTCCCCAGGTGGATTTTGGCCTCAGATCATGGCTCTTTGGTCCAACTGATCTCCATGGGAAAGTCACTTTCTGTAATTTTTCCAGAGATGGCTAACTTCAAAACCTCAGTGCAAGCTCCAAAACTCTTATATTTTGTTCAGAGCCCTGTACAAAGCAAGCCCTTGGAAAATATTAAAGGATAATCTTGCTCCAAGAAGAGACCAACAGGGTACAATGTAAGAGCAGCGCTGCCACAAATGCCTGTTTGGCTTTTTTTTCCCCCTGCCTAAAGGTATCTGTTTCCATGTGATTGATTTTTATCTTAAACTTGATGGATTGATGCATAGATTTAATTATATCATGTGTTGTCTCATCAATACTGCTCTGCAGCTATTTTACATTCAGCCTGAGTGCCAGATTGAATTAAATGTTTTTTTTTAAAGCCTATAAAGCAGGAAAATATCTTTCCCTAGTTGGTATTTTTTACATATCGGTTACTAAGAGTCTGTAAGCTAAAGCGGGTAGTAAAGTTCATTTGTTAGCGAGGAAGCCAATTTGACTTTTATGGCTATTAATTTTTTATGGGGCACAGAGCAGAATTATTGGTGTTTCCCCTAACTTAGATAACCCTGTAGCTGTCAGGACTGAGGATACTTCCATTTGGGAAGCACTTATCCTGACCATCACTAAGGAGACAAATGATCATAGACAGTCTCCAGGTCCTGGTCATAAGATCCATATACATTCAATGTTACCTACTATTAGCCACCAGAAAAACTACTGCTATTGCTTTTAAACTAGATGTAATCTATTACAGGCTTTACAATAGAGTGAAAAGGGCTTCATCATTTAAGAAAAGTCATTACAACAGCTGAAGCATCCCCAAAAGATATTAATTCAACATCTTTCTTGTGTGCCTATGTGTTGTGTGCTGTTCTACAAATCCAGTTTACAATAGTGAGAAAAGACAAAAACAGACAAAGGACCCATTTTCACGGATTTCACATTCAGTACCAGGAGTCAGATATTAAATAAAAATAGACTTGTCAAGGTGATAGTACATACTGAGATGGAAAGTAAGGCAAGATGAAGGGTAAAGAATAATTGGAGGAGTTCTGTTTTAGATAGCATAGTCAGGGAAGGTATCTCTGATATAAGATAACACTAGCAATTATACCATCCCCCTGACTTAGGTAAGAAGAGATACCTTAGCTTAGAAGAAGTGTTTAAGGTTTAAGGATTTTTCTACAATGTTGCTATATATGTGAAAACTGTTGCTTCATTCAACAAATAGATATAACTTATTCCTATTCAGCACTACACACATTGACTTATTTTAAACTTCACAACACATTTTTTTCTCATTTATTCATTCAATAACTAATTTTTGACTGTTTCAAATTTTCCAGGGATTGCACCAGGGCTGGAAAAATAATATCTCATAGTTATGGAGCATTTACTAAATGCAAAGCACTGTGCAAAGTACTTTGCATAGCTTTATAGGCTGTTACGGCAGGTATTATTAACTCCACATCACTGATGAGATGCAGATGGGTTACAGAATGTCCAAGTTCACATCTCTATTTAGTGCCAGAGCTCCAGACTATAATCAGATTTTCTGATCCTTATTCTAATTTTCTCAAACTATGACATAAAACCTTAAATTAAATTCTTTGTCTTATTTTGAGGCAAGTGAGATAACGTAGGTCCCAGAATAAATATACCTCATTACTAAATGAATTTCAAAAAGCTATATACCTTGACCCCTACCTTCAGACAAATTAATATTAGCCTCATTTACAGGTGAAATCTCACCAACAGAATTTAATCACCCTGGGAAACAGGCTAGTAAATTTATAGTATGGACCAGATATCTGAATAGATGATCCCTCTAATCAGAGATTGTCACCAGGGCAGGAAAGTGGACAAGGGGCTTCATGGCATTCCTCCCTCTCACTTCACCATGAGACCATATCCTCTGTTGACTCACCTCTTCCTTCCTGCCCCTTTAGGCTCAACTCTGGCCCTGTCCATGCCGATGTTCTCTGATGCCTGCAGAAACCCTACAACAGCCTTCTCTCCTGCCCATGCCCTCAGAGTAATCCTCCTGGAACATGTGCTGCTCACCAGGATGGTTGCCCAACTTTTACACACTAAGACCAAAGATTTTACAAATCCACCCTGTCTCAGCTGACTAATTCATAGAATCTTAAAGACAAAAAGCCCCTCAGAGATCATCCTAGACCAACCTTTGTCATTCACAAATGGGACCCAGAAAGGATACATGACTTATGGCTAATTGGTTCTAGAACCAAAGTAGAATGCAGATTCCTGCTTTGAGTCAAATGTTCTTTGTATGCCACCACATTGTTTTTAAGGTCTTAATACTGGAAAAGAAAAAAAAGGTCTCTAATATTAGTATTTTAGAAGGAGTTTAACTGTTTGATACCTCTCAAGTCCCACCCCCTTAGCCAGCCAGCTACTCTGCCCCTCTACAGGGCAAGTCCACTTCCAACATGCTCCTCACGATATTTGGTTTATCTCTACATCCTATTGTATGATGAGCCCACAGGAAATATCCTGGACTTCTTCCATTGGTTGTAGGGTGACTCGAAGAATGAGCTAAAAGAAATCAGGATTATTTTCCTCTAGACAATTATATACATTTCATAAATAACCAGTGATTATTTCAAAGTGCTCTAACATCACCAACTTACTTTTGACATGATTAGCATAATGAATATCACCTTCATTTTAAACATGACAAAACTAACACAAAGAAGGGAAAATTGCATAACAAGCTGATGGAAGAGAGATAATAGAAACTAAATTCAAACCATTCCCAGCTTGATATGGATTATTTTGAACCATTTTTCTGATACAGGGAAAAAAGGAAGCAATAATAAAAATTATAAACTTTTATTGACCGCTGGTTATACGCCAAGATATTCCCTAGCTCATTCAGCCTCATACCACCCTATAAGTTAGAAATTAGTATTACTTTCATTATGCACATGAGAAAACTCAAGTTTAGCAGAATTAAATAATCTAGCCAAGGTAATAAAACTTAATAAATAGCAAAGCCAGAAGTTGAACACAGTCTTTCTGATCCTTCAGTCCCCACTTAATCACTACACTGTACTAGTAATGAAACTCTTTCTTGATAGCATGAAGAATGTGTCTTGCAAGTGTAGACCCCCATTATAACTCCTAACTAGTCTACTTATCTCCAGTGTTCTTTCTAAAATACAATCATACAAATGACTATAAAAATGCTAAAAAAATACTGGCAATATTTCCCTTTACCTTCATATATACATCATGCCCACACCGTTACTCATGCTATGACTCCTGCCTTGAATCTCCTCTTCCCTCCCTGGGGCAGGCAGAATTTTGGTCTCCCTGGTGCTATACCCATGAATATGTTACCTTATGTGGCCAAGGGACTCTGCATATGCAATCAAGGTTTCTAATTAGTGACCTTAAAACAGGGAGATACAGATTATTTGTGTGAGCCTTACATGATTACATGTGCCCTCGGAAGCAGAGCTTTCTCCTAGCTAAGGGTACAAGAGGAAGTCAGACATGACAGAAAGGAAAATCAGAGATTCGAAGCATGAGAAGTTTTCAATGTGCCATTGTTGACCTGATGATGACGGAGGCATGTGCCAAGGAAATAGAGAGCAGTACTACAGCTGCACGGAACTAAATTCTCCTAATAACCACTGAACTTGGAAAAGGACCCTGAATCTCAGATGAGAACTGCAGCCCCAGCTGATACCTTGATTTATAGCGTGATGAGACCCTAACCAAAGAATCCAGAATTCCCTACTGAACTTCTGACTTCTATTTGGGTGTTGTTTCAAACTGGTAAATTTCTAATAATTTGCTACAACAGTAAAACAGAACTAATATACTCCCATGGATAAGACAAACAGACATCTCACCTTAAGATAAACTGAAAATATTAAACAAGTATGTGCAATTTTCTTGACCTCTCTCCTTTCAGCCACTAACCCACTCATTCTACTGCTCAACAAAGTAAAAACTTTATGCTTCTCAAATGTAAACTGGAGCTATTCTTTGAAAGAAAATGAGGGGGAAGAGACCACTGCAAAAAGGGACATATTTTTCATATGCAAATGAGGCATCATTCCAGACAAAGAGTCTTAAAACAAAGACAATTCAATATGGTCCATGCCTTACACTTCATCTATGCAGATTTCATGTTAAAAGGAATCATGTGTCTGTGCGTGTTGTTTACTTGTGGGATGCAATCTGTTGGAAAAACAGAAGTGCTTCTGCAATCCAAAGTCATGCCTAAATCCTACCACATCCTCCTGAAATATGTCCAGCCTGCAGCCCCAGGCTGCGTGGGCGCTCCAGCCCACTCTGGCTCCCTACAGAGCTGTCGCCACAGCAGGCAGCCCAGGCACTGTGGAGAAGGGCACAATCTGTGCTGCTGGTGGTGGGCACCACCACAGTCCTCCCTGCTCGCCCTTCAGAGGAGGAAGGGCCCTTTGCAGGAGAAGCTTTTGTTTCCTTCCCTCCTCTCGCCTCTGTTTTCTATAAATGAAACTGCCCCTTCCCACCACAGCTCCTCTTTCATTCAAAGCAACCAGTTACTGTGCTTTTGGAGCTGGGTCAAAGAACCACCCTTGTGAGTTCTGTCAGCTACAAAGTGAAGACTAAAGCAAAGAAAATAGTCTATAGAGGGAAGCCTCTTCCCCAGGAAACTCTTTTTGCCAGGCAATCAGTTAGAAATAGATAGTTAGCATGTCACAGATCATTAACAGTGGATCAAACTCCATCCGGTCAATTCCCACATCCCATGTTCCTTGTTTTCCCTAACTCTCCCACTAAAAAGTATGGCAAGTTGTGAGTATTTCTCTGCCACATTTAATCACTGTAGTTGGGCCTCCTAAGGAGGGATAAATGTCTGCCAAACAATTCAAGTTGGATCCTGGATGAATAAGCTATTTAGAGGACACGTCAAAGATTCAGCTAATCCAACAAATTCATTTCTCCCCTTGCCAGAATCTGGATCCATGAAAATATGTCCATCTGGGGGCTCATAGAAAAGCTTCATTCAAAAGTGTCCACCTATACTAATTCATGCCATACTTACAAATGATTAGGTCCTACTCTCAACTAATGATATAGGTCCTCCCCTTCTGACTGTGTGGGCCTGACCATTCTTCTCTGTCAGTTTGCCAAAGCCATACTTACTGTCATTTTTTTTTTTTAAATGAGGAAACTTGTTACTTTGATCTAAAAGGACAGGATGTTGAAGCAAGAATGCCAGCTGCATGCACTGAAGATAAAATCCTGAAGGCAATTACTGGACCATCTGAGCTTCACTGAACCTCCTCACCCTATCTACGGCCCAGTCACTTTGCATGGATCAGGCTTTCAATCTCTGGTGCTCTGCACATGAGGTGACAGGTCAATACATGGGCACTGGCCACAAGGACCCCAACCAGAACTTCTGAATAAGGAGCTGCCAATCAAAATGGCCTCACCTTCTCCTACCCAATGGCCATATTTCTCCAGTTACTAATGAGAGAAGAGAGGGTTATCAGGTCTGGTTTAGCTGAATTTCAGGTAGCAGGAAAATCCCATGCACTTTCTTTTGGAAATTCTATTGGGACATAACTATAAGAAACTCCCTGATGAGATATTATGGTCATAGTGGCCCTGGTTGGCAGAAGAATAGAAATTAAAAGCTTCAATAGCCCATATCACCCAAGCACAATGATACATTTACCTGTGCCTCGCCTCTGCCAAGACACCTCTGCATTTTCTCTCTAAAGCAAAGGCAGTGCTCAGTTTCTCAGAGAAACTTATTTGGGCAAAAAGTAGAGGAACAAACTAACAAGCCACTCTGATTTCCAAAGGGCAACTGCCAAGTCTGTGTAAGTAAGGAGAAGGTAGAGCCTCTGAAGCAAACCTTGCAGACTGACCACTGTTGGCAACTCCTGCCTGGGGTGCTCTTTTTAAGAGCTTATCCTCCCAGCAGGGAAAGAGTCAGGCCTCCGGAGATTATTGACTGAGAATTACTAGGGTCACTATATCCATAATCTAAGGACTCATAATCATGGAAATATCTGTCCTGAATCTTTAATATACCAGAAACACTGGTGTTTCCTCTCACAACCTCAGAATTGGGACAGGGGCATGCAGGCCTGCAAAAATATATGGCTAGTGGGGAAGGAGAAGAAATCAGGTTCAAGACTATGTAAGCAAGGACTAAGAGGAGAGGGGTAAAAGGAAGCTGATTAGGCTCCAAAACTGGATTCAAAAAGAGTAATCTAGGTTTAACTCAGCCATTCATTTATTTATTCATTCACAAAATAAATATTTGTTGCATGCCTACTCTATATTTGGTCTCCTAGAGATGCAAGGTACAAATTAGAATACAAAAGCTCTGAGAAATACTGAACTAAAGAAAAAAATTATTCAACTCAAGGTTCCCCAAATGTATTTAATCCTTAGAATCCTGGTTTTGTTTCTTTTTTTCTTTCTAAGAACACTTAGACCATTTCAGAGAATTAATATTCCCTTGGATAGTTTTGGAAATACTAGTATGGAGTAAATTGTACTTAAATCTCCTTTAAGGACAAGTGTATAAACTTACTTATCAAATCCTTCAGTCTTTTTCATACAATCCAAAGATTAAAAGACAAACTGCTCTAAGAATTTTCATACAAGCTACCTTGGTTAGGAGGACTCTAGCTTCAAGATGCAGCACTTATCAAATCCTTCAGTCTTTTTCATACAATCCAAAGATTAAAAGACAAACTGCTCTAAGAATTTTCATACAAGCTACCTTGGTTAGGAGGACTCTAGCTTCAAGATGCAGCTACCACAGAGGTCAACCTAGGAACGTCTCCTAATAATAGGGAATTCTGAGTGCGCCTATCATCATGCACCACATGTGAGAGGAGCAATGGGTTCCCTGCCTTAACTCTACAAGATATAGGCTTGAGATAGACACTAAGTAGCCATAGGAAGTCCTGGAATAGCACCTTGCCAGCATTGCCAGTTAGGTTCATTCATGCAAGGATCTTTCGAGTGCCTATAATCTTCAAACTTGAAACACATCATCTCTTATAATTCTCACAACTGACTCCTGCCTTATTCCCATTTTACAGATGAGGAAAGCCAACCAAGTGAGGTATCTTGATTTGCACAGAGGTGAAATTGAAATCCAGGTCCGTCTGCCTCCAGGGCCAACATCCTGTGTCACATCATATCACTCTCCAAAGGGAAGTTCCACAAGTGCCCAGTTGACTATAGAGTCTTCAGGCCTCTGAGTTCAGAGGGACTATGTGCACATGGGGCCTGGACATGCAGGTAGGAAGCAGCAGTGGATTCAGCTTTGGCCATTTATGGAAGATACAGGCTGAGGAAACCAGGCTTGAGCCGGCAAAATTCAGCCTTTAAATAGGAAAATTAGTTTTCTGTAACCTAGGAGGAAACTAATCTAAATGACAATGGAATACAGTTAACAGTCACAAAATGTGGACTTGAATTTTAAGACCCTAACCAGCATCTTCTCTGCTTTCAAAAGAATGGTGCCAGAGTTGATACAAATTCATGCACATATCTCTCAAAGAATTATCTACTCCATAAAATCAATAATGCATACTCAATAAAATAATATTAACTGCATAAAATAGATTGGATCCATTTTCTATGGGACTTTTAGCAATGTTGTGACATAACTATTCATTACATTCAATTGTATGAACTGATTTACAGGCCCAAACTCTGTGCAATGAAAGTATGCTGGCACTGTCAAAACTACACACTTCTAGAGAAGTGCCCCAGCAGAGAGTGGGACCAAAGGATAGAGCTAGACTCATGCTAGTATCATTGATTTCACAAGAATGCCCTCCTATTGCCAGGGATCCTTATTGTCTTTGTCTGATTATAACTTGTCTTGTTCTCATCCAAATAATAAACTCTGATATTCTCTATCCTGAATGCTAGCAATGCATTGCAGCCCTAATTTTGAAACACAGACTCTTAATTAGGAACAGCGATGACCTATGTGCATACACACTAATAGCTTTTAATATCTAATGATAAGAATTTTTGTCTCCTCTCTCTTCTTCCTCCCAAGGCAACAGTGCCAATGTCCTACTCTGAGGCTCTCCCATGCAGCCATGGAAGTCTTGGCTTACAACATCCTACTACTGCCTTCTCAGAACATCCTTCCTCCTTCCCTGTCCTCCTCCCATCCAGATCTTCCATATCTTTAAAACCACTTCCATGGACACTGATCTCATCCCTCCTTATGCTCAGTAAACTTGTGGACCTTACCTCTTATTTGGTGATTATCCTTATTTGCCGTTATCTTATATCGCCACTTAATTCTTGTAATTTTGTTTAATATTTCATTAGGCAGAATAGGCCAGACTATGGTGTGGTGTCTAAATAAGAAACCCTACATCTGAATTGTGTAACCCTTCAAAAGTTTATTTTCCACTCACATAAAGCCTGATGAGGATTATTAGGGTCTTTTCACCATTCAGGGGCTTGGAGATCCAAGCTCCCTCCAGGTGGGATGCTGTCATCTCAACACCTGACACTTAAAGGTACCAAGGCAAAGGAAGAGAAAGCATGGAGGTGGCCTTTTTTCAGTTCTTCAGTGTTCCAGCCCAGAAGAGACACATATCACAGCCACTAACATGCAATTGGCTAGAACTAGTCACATAGCCCAGCTATCAACAAGGAGGCTGGCAAGTGTAGTGTTTCCATATGTTTCAAAAGAACAAGAGATCTAGATATGGATGAGCCCTAGTATTCTCCACCACAGTGAGTTTAAATTGTGTCTCCCAAACAGACTGGGACATCAGTGATACTAATGGCAGTTAAACTGCACTTTGGTTGTTTGGTAGTGGGCTGGCTTGTCTGAGCTCTCTGGGGTCCTTCAGTTCAAGGCACTCATACACATTGTTGGGATTCTGCCAGAGATCCTAGAACTGTGTCTCATGTATAACAGAATTGCCTTACAAAGTATTTACTGATGGGTTCAATCTGAAGACTGACAGGGAAAAACATTATACCTGATCAAGTTATGTCTCTTCCATAGCTCTTGGCCCCATTTTCCAACTGCAGAAAAAGTGTAGCTTTGCCAATGAAGTGGCAAAACCTGGCAAGAAATATATTTATGACACAACACAACAGCACATTTCTCTGAACTACCTTAGATAGAAAGAAAGGCTCAGAGTTGAGACACCGTTATCCCCATTAACAGATGGAAAAAATGATACCTGAAAAGGTTAAGTTTCTTGCTTATAGTCAAACAGCCACCCAAGAAAAGCCAGGGAGAGTACCTGCAAGGTTGCAGGCTTGGAGCTGTTCCTATTAAATTAGATGATGTTCATTCGTCACTGACAGCTTTGGGGGAAAATGGATCAATAAGCACTTCCCTTTGGGTCACTTTCCTACTGTGTCAGATTTATATCTGCAAATGTTTAAAGAGTTCCCATTTACCTGGGGTTTTATGACTTTGTTATAATTGCCAGAACTGAGAGAAAGCTGCCTTCCGTCTGGCTTCTCCTCCTGCAGGGAGCAGTCCAAAAACCATGTCATCTCAATCATAGAACAAAAATGCTTTGAAGGAAAACAAATGCCGCTTTTTTTTTTCCTTAAAAAGAAATTGTTGAATTGCCTGGAAAAGTCAGACAGTGACTTGCAAAAAAACCTTTCTTTTAAGTTGTCTAGCTACTGGCAGGAGAGGATGGATCACCGCAATGGATTTTCTGAGTGCCTCATCCAGGTCAGCATGAAAGATTGGAAGATTATTCCAGAGTCTCATGACACCATGGTCAAGCAGCTCTTTCAGTCCAGATTTCTCAATTTTAAATTTGGAGTCTACACTCCATCATTTTTATATAATAGAAAGTATACTATGCATACCTTTATATAAATAATTATTGCTGAGTGTTATCATGAATAAAGTTGGGGAGTAACACTAGCACATTTATCTACAGCTACTTGGTAAGATGGCATCGAGTTTTTTAGATATTTTCTCACAAACTTTTCCATTTCAACTTACATGTTAATTCATATGCAAGTACACGTCCATATATATATATATATATATATATATAATGTATATTCATGTTAACAGTGAAAATCAATAAGCTTTCATTTGCCTTTTTCTTGGTTTTTCTATTGCAACATCCTTCAGCCCATACCTGACTTTCAAGTAATGTACACATACATGAATGGCAAAAAGATAGGGGGGAAAAGAGAAGAAAACAGAACAAAAGGAATGCCGTTTTACAATTTATCAAGATAGGAGTATTGACAAGTCAATTTCATAGCAAAAATAGCAGTGAACGTGCTTGTTCCGTATTATAACTCTTTCTTTGGGTAGTCTTTCTTTTTTCTCCCCTAGTTCAAATGGGTTTTCGGTTTAACTGTGTTCACTGCTAAAAACAAAATAGCATTTGTAGTCTTGGGGAAAGGCTGCTACTAAATCAAGCAACATGGTGAAGCCATTTTGAATTTGCACAAGTAAATTACAGAAGATATAATACTTAATTCTTCAGAACTATATATACAACAGATCAGCTTTAAGCAATATCTGCCATTTGTTTTACCATTATAAAAAGTGTGTTTTTGAGTGTATTTAAGACATTCTATAATATAACTTTCTCAACATATTTTGAAAATCTTGCCTTTTTAGAATATACAAAAGTAAACCTCAGTCTATCCCTGGCAAAATAATAAATAATTCAGAATACATAAATAATACTACTGAGGCTGAGCGACACTACTGAGGAGCCTGGACCTTCAGAGCACAGAAGAAAGTAATGGAAAGAGGAGACAAATAAAAATTAAATATACCTCCTCCGTGCAGGCCTTCTGCTGCATGCCTCACATAAAAACACATATCTCATTGTATTGTCACAAAATCCTATGAAATTGGTATTATCTCCATTTGAAAGAAAAATAATGGTTGGGAGGTAGGAGGACCTGGGGGAGGAAACAGAGAATTTAAGAACCTGACCCATTTTCCTCCCAATGAAAAACAGGTTCAAGCACAAACCTGTAGGGCTCCAAACTCCGTGGATTAGAAAGAGCTACATGGAGCTAGAAAATAAATGCATGTTTTACAAATTATTCTGTATTTTCCACAATGTTCTTTTCTCTTTTTTTAATAACTGTTATGATTTAGGACAGATACATATGAAAGCACCTTCAAAAAGTGAGACATCACAGTAACTGTGTTGTTGATGACGAAGACATTTCTTATGCAACTCTTAATTAGGACTACACTCTTTCAACATGTCAACAAATATTCCACATCCTGCGCCCAGCTCAGTACTAGGGATAATGCAAAAGAAGGAAATAAATTGTTCTTCATATGGAAGAAAATAAATCTGGGGTTTTCCTTGAATTTCATATTGATCTTAGTCTTTAGTGATACATTCAAAATTCAACTTCAATAATATTTTTGCACACCTACTATGCACCAAGTACTGTGTCATGATTTAGAAAGGGGGATACTTCAGGCTTGCAAAGTACCACAAATACAACTACTAAAATTCAGCACCTAAGCATTGCTATTTCTACCTCCTTTTTATCTGTGTGTTTGACAAATACTGCAATGGCAGAAAGAAACTGCTTCAGGACATCGAACACATGTGAAACTTCCAATTTTCAATACAATTTTGTTTACCAAAACACAGTCCCAGGCAGCTCTGTTCAGTCCTAACAGTTCATCAGAGATGTCAGAAATTACCTCCCTAGCCTGCTCCCCAGTGCATGTTATCACAAAGAATTGCCAGGAACTGCCTCTATGTAAACGTCCCTAGTAGAGCATAAGAACAGTCAATGTTGTTCCTCTCCCCTTCCCCGAGCCTTGCTCCACTATTCCCATAAACAGAAGCCCAGGCACATATTTGGATAGAGATCTCTTTCGGGAGGGCTCAGTATTCCAGTGCCATATGTTCTTTTTAAAGAGAAACAATCAGAGCAGCTCTTTAGTCCCTGTGTATCTCCTCCAAACTCAGAGTCAGATCTGAAGCAGCACACATAAAAGCTACTACGCAAGCACCACCCTTATGTTCCGCTTCTCTCTCCCCCATCCAGATAGGGGGCTCCCACAGAAACAAAGCTCACACCCAGGAAGCACTGGATTGTGCCCCCTAGCCTCCATGCTGCAGCCACACTGACTATCACACACGCCACATTCTCGTTCACCCCAGACCTTCACACATGTCCTTTCCTCTGCTTATGATCCTCTTCTCATTCTGACCAATTAACTCCTACTTAGCCTTCAGTTCCCAATTTATAGAGGACCCTTCCTCTGGGCCGCCACATCTGGGTATAGCTCCACGTGCCTCCGCAGCACCCCGGCATTCCCCTGTAACGGCCTGGTCACACTCCACTATTGCTCACTGCTCAGTTGCTGTTCCACACACTAGTCTACAAGCTCAGCTAGGGCAAATACCGCCCCTATCTTCTTCACTATTGTATTTTTAGTATCTCACATGCCTGCACAAAATAGGTGCTCAGTAAATATTTGTGGATTGAAGGAATCTATTGACCAATTAATGTTAATTTATTAATTGATGTACGCCTTCTTAGATATTAAATGATGAATCCTATCAGACTGAAACCTAAACAGCAACAACAACAACAATAAAACCCTAAGGTGACCACACATGGGCTCATGATGGGGAAATATCTGTCTTCTTTCTTTTCCAGCTACCTTTCTATACCCTCAATAATGAATCTCTCTGCAGTTATGCATGGTTTTGTTTGATAAAAAGCTTTATTAACCCGTTTGATAAAACTACCCTACGATCCATCAACTGCACTACTAGGTATCTACCCAAAGGACAAAAAAAGACTGATCTGCAGGGATGCAGGCACCCCAATGTTTATGGCAGCATTATCAACAATAGCCAAACTATGGAAAGAGCCCAAATGTCCATCGACTGATAATAAATGGATAAAGAAGTGATGTGTGTGTGTGCACGTGTGCACACATGGATTATTACTCAACCATAAAAAAGTGAAATCTTGCCATTTGCAATGACATGGATGGAGCTAGCATGTATTATGCTAAGCAAAATAAGTCAGAGAAAGACAAATGCCATATGATCTCACTCATATGTGGAATTTAAGAAACAAAACAAATGAACATAGAGGGGGAAAAAAAGAGAGGAAAACCAAGAAACAGACTCTTTAAACATAGAGAACAAACTGATGGTTACCAGAGAGGAGGTGGGGGTAGGGGTGGGGGAGCTTAAACAGATGATGGGGATTAAGGAGTGCACTTGTGATGAGTACCTGGTGATGTATGGAAGTGTTAAATCACTAAATTGTATACCTGAAACTAATATTACACTGTATGTTAACTAACTGGAATTTAAATAAAAACTTGGAAGGAAAAAAAAAGAATTCAATAAATATTAGCTATCATGACAGAGACAAAAAATAAATAAACCCATTTGCGTGGGAATAAATGACAAGAGATTCACTGTTTGTCTCCCTTCTATTTCTTACTAAGGTTCTAAAATCAAAAGACTCTAGAGTTCTACCTACTCTTGGCCACTTGTATACTTGAACATGTATATAAAGGTACAAATAACTTGAATAGAGCAATTCCCCCAATCAGGTGTTAGCCTTGTATAAATACTTTTCCTTAAGGAAAACCATTACTTTTATTGATCAACTTAATGAATATCTCAGCGGGATCAAGATATTTCTGGGCCCCAGATAATATCTGAAGACTTTCAAATGATACTTCATATAAAACAACTTAATTCCCAATCAGCAAAAACGGTATCAAATAGTCCTTTGAGGCTCACTATAATGCTCTTTGATCTGTTTGTTTTGTTACTTCACAGTGGACAAGTGAGCAAATGTTTTTGATTGACTGACTGACTGGCTTGATGAGTGATCATTCAAATGCCCTAAGGTCCAAGAGAATACCCATGTGTGAGATACTCCCCTACTAATAAGCAAATCCCAAGTAGACAGAGCATAAGAAATGAGGCAAGGGGAGGGCTGTAATAGGTGATCCAAAAGATGTGTAACGGTAGAAGAGGGGGAAAAGGAAAGCTTACTAATGATGGAAAAAAGGGGTATCTAAAAGAGCCTTAAGAAGTGATGGGATTTAAAAATGCCCAAGATTTAAGCAAACAGAACCTGGACAATAGCATATGATGATACAGATGAGCAAACAATAAAAGCAGAAGTTTGGCGGCAGGAAAACAGATGACTAAGAAAGTTGTGAATAGTCTAGCTTGGCAAGAGTACCAGATATGCATACAGGAGCTTGTGAGAGGCTGGGTGGGGGTGGGGGTGGGGGTGGGGTTAGAGGGTAAGGGAGATTTAGAGGAAAATACAGCTATGGAGTAGCAAGTAACCCATGAGCCACAATGAAGAGAAATTTCTATTTTATTCAATTTGTCCTGGCCATGGATCAACAGATCCATGTTCCATATGTGAGGTTTATGACATCATTAAAATGTTCAATGTCTTAGTTCTCCCAACTGCAGAACAGGGAAGATGATAAGACCTGCAATAAACACATTTCTGAGCAATGATTCCAAATATGGATTAGGTCTTATCTAAAGCACTCTAGAATGCCTTGGTCAAAAGTAATACAGAGTTTATCAGTTGGATTAGTCTTATACTCTTAGTAAAAAGAAAAAAAAAAGCTAGTTTTTACCGTTTTATATATATATATATATTCCTCTTCTTCTCTATGATAATCAGCTAATAATGATTCATACTCTAAAAGTTTTCTCTTGATTCCAAAAACTGTGAAGTAATTTTATAAACAATAGATGACTGAGTCCCTTTAACCAACTGTTAAAGTATCTACCATTTAGCTGTGAAATGTAGCAACTCTCCAGGATCCCATGGCAGGAAATAAAATACTACCCTTTGGAACAGCATTCAGTGTCATGTGCCCCATGATCTAGCTCTCAATAAATATTAATTGATGATGATGAAGCAGAATCACACAGACCAGTGGGAGTTCTGCAGAACTGTTCTCTTATTTATCCCACCTCCCACCTAGACACATCTGCCCAGAAATGCAAACTTTTTGCCTCACTCAAAATCAGTCCCCCTGGGAAACATTTTCAACCCAGCTAGATCAGAATCTAGTTAAAAAGGTCATTTTCACTGGCAAATGTGTTGTAAACCATCTCTTTCTGTCTCTTTCTCACTCCTGTTCTATCTCTTGCGTATGCATATGTGTGCACGTACATACGCGAACACATCCTTTCTGCAAAGCTCTGTTTATTCTAATGTTCTTTGGAAAGGGGGAAAAGGCACTTAGTATGCAGCTGCTTCTGTGTGGGGCAGAGGACATATGGTCCATATGAATTAAACTGACTGGGATACATTTGGAAAATAAGACCGTAAATTCCTTTAGAGTGTAATCCGTGTTAAGTCATCTCAGCTGAACCACTCACTTGAAGCAAGGGGAGGTTAGAGGAGGGGTAGGAGATGTAGTAAAGGGGACATTTGCCAGGTGAAATAGAATGGCATCGAATTGGAAACCTTGACATACAGCCTTGCAGAGTGCCTGTTTGGATCAGAGCTGACAGTGTAAAGCACCAAAGAGATGGTAGGACTTGCCTATCGGATATACCCTACAACCTTCAAGAATCCACAATCATGATGTGAGCAGCAAAGGGGGAAGGGAGGTTTTATATAGCATCCTGAGGTAGCATGGGGGACAGGTTTCTCTCTTGGTTTAACTGGTTTCCAAAATATGGGCAAAAACCCAAAGTGTGTCTATCAAGGTAGAAAGCCCAAGACTGAATCACAAGTCTACTACTTAGTAACCTTAGGGATGTTACTGGACCTCTCTGAGTCATCCTTAGAAATAAGGATAATAATAATTAACTTATAGGTTTTGTGAATATTGAAGGCTTAATAAATGCTTGGAAAGGACAAAAAGCTATTAGGGAAAAGCAACACTTCGGAAAACAGGCAACTGAGAACAGGTGAGATGTGGAGAGTTACAGGTTAAATTGTGTATCCCCAAAATTTGTATACTGAAGTTCTAACCCTTAGTGTCTCAGAATGTGACTTCATTTGGAAATAAGGTTTTTACAGATGTAATTTGTTAAGATTAAGTTATTAGAGTGGGCCCTAATCTGGTGTCCTTAACAAAAAAGAGAAATTTGGACACAGAGATACACACAGAGGGAAAACTATGTGAAGAGACACAGGGAGAAGACAGCCATCTACAAACCAAGAAGAAAGGTCTGAAACAAATTCTCCCTCACAGCCCTTAGAAAGGACCAACTCTGCCAACATCTTGATTTCAGACTTCTAGCTTCCAGAACTGTGAAGCAACAAATTTCTGTTGTACCAGTATGTGGTACTTTGTTATGGCAACCCTACAAAACTAATACATGGAGCAAGTCTGGCAAACCACATAACATGTAGTTCTCTGTGAAATCCTTAATGGTGAGCTCAAAGAAAATTCAAGGGGTTCAAATGATGCCTACCTTTTTCATCCTATCTCTCACCATGCCTCCAAATGTTCCCTGTTCCCTAAACCCTAATGAAATGTCTGGAGTTACCCAAAGGTGTATAATCCCTTACCTGAAACCCTTAGGACCAGATAATGTTTTCAAATTCAGAAATTTTCAGATTTTATAAAAGTATTGTAGTACATATAGCATATACTATGTAAAACTCCTGATAGGGTATGATAGGATACCCTATAATCAATACATATTAGTACATTTGCAAATAAGTATGTGAATATTACCACTAAGGGGAATAAATAGAAACTACATGTAAACTCACATCACTTAATAAGGTTCAAAGTTGCCAAACAAGTGAAGAAAAACCTTCACATCTTAAAGCTTTTGAGATTTCAAAATTTCAGGTAAGGGACTAAGAACCCATAGATCATTCTATTCCTCCCATCCCTGTGCATTCTGATTCCTTCACCTAGAATGACCATCTGGATATGCCTATACATTTTAGTATTCCATTCTCCTGTGAAATTCCTATGCTATGATTATCACTCAGTTCAAAAAGCACCAATCCAAAGAAATCCTCCCTCATTACTTAGGCAGTTGGGCACTTTCCCTGCCTTCTTCCATGATACCTTCTCATGCACATCTTTATTTGAGCAATTCTCAAATTGACTGTGTACACATGCAAAAAGAACACCTTTTTCTAGGTCCTTAGGGATAATGAAGGTAAATACCGCACACCTTCATCTGAATGTAGCACTAAGGGCTACTGGCTAGTAAAGTACCAAATGTGCCAAAAGTTTTTAACACTTAGCATTTGCAAATGAAAATTAGTGTTTCTGAGCATGTACTTCTAAGTAATTCAGCTTTCTACTCAGTTGCCTGGCTGCCATGCAATGGTGGTGCTCCTCTACATACATGCAAGCAAATAGACAGGATTTTGCATTTGAAAGATAAACACTTTTTTACCAGAACATGGTCAGCATTATAAATTGGATGTAGTTTGCATTTGTTGCAATTAGTAAAAAATTACTATTAATTTAACTTCATCATCATAAATTTACTTCGAGTTATTTGGTTTATCCTATAGCATGAAGAAATATATATCTGCATCAAAATCATTTTACCCTATAGTTTTACATTACTAGACTAGGCAATTACGATTCAAATATGAGACATATATATCACTAATTCTAAAATAAATTCATCACATTCACCTGAAATTTTCTGCCACTGAAAGGGGGGAAAGGGTGGAGTTGGTGAGCCATAGAGCCTTCAGCCCCTCCTAAGTAGGCTGTGTTCAAAAAGTTGGAGAACCATTACCTCAAAGTAAGTTATTATACTTTTTTTTTTTTTAAGATTTTTTTTTTTTTTTTTTATCTGAGACAGAGAGAATGAGAGAGACAGAGAGCACAGGAGAGGGGGGAGGGTCACAGGGAGAAGCAGATTCCCTGCCGAGCAGGGAGCCCGATGCGGGACTCGATCCAGGAACTCCAGGATCATGACCTGAGCCGAAGGCAGTCGCTTAACCAACTGAGCCACCCAGGCGCCCTAAGTTATTATACTTTTATTTAACCTCTATATTCTCGCTACTTGCCATGTAATAGGCATTTAATAAATGTTTGTCAACAGATTGAATGAATGAATGCTTTCAGAACCAAAGAGTCACAAAAATATACAGAATTTAGCTTACCACCTCCTCTAGGTATTGCAATGATACAGTGAGTTAAGAGTATTGCATGGTTCCTTGCGCTTCTTAAAATATAGAGGAAATTGCAATGTTCTCTTGACTTCTCTTTAATGTTGTATTTGGAGAAGAGCCACAGCAATCCCTCTGGTTCCTTCCTGTCATCTCCTTCAGAAGAGCCAACTCATTTGGGCACTCAGGGGGCTAGTTTGGCAGCTGGCAAGCTCTGGATTATGCATCTTGAGCTCCGGTATCTGCAGCTGTAGTGAGTCTCATCTCTAGTGTCTGCCCTGGCTGGGCTCCAAGGGCCAGAGCTGCGGGGCAGGGTCACCCAGTCCTGAGCTGTCAGAACCTCCTGGTGGCTACTTTCTTTCAGTCAACCTTGATAAAAGGAAATATGCCTTCAATTCAGTCCCCTGGCCCATGTCTTATTGAAGCTGCCTGCACTAGGACTGAAATTGTGCCAGGATTTTCAGTGGGGTCTACAAACCTGCTGTGTGAGGATTTGAAGCTAAGAATCAAATTCAGCACTGGAACAGAAATAACTGGTGTTAGCTGTATTATGTTGGCGCCGGTGGCATTGAACCCACCATTTCCCTAGGGCCAGAGGGTTAGGGTGCAGGTAGAAAGTCTTCCCCAAATCCTTTGGGTACAATGTGCAGCTTCCCTTTTTGTTCTACTATTAGGCTGCTCATCTCCAGTCTTCACAGAATGAAGGAGACAGTTCAAGGTCTCTAGTTGAATGAGAGGTTGGTCTATACCGCACACAATGGCCTCATACTTGAGAGAAGGGGCAGGGTGCCAGACACCACTGGACCCAAGACCACTTGCAGGAAGAAATCTGAACTCAAAGGCCGGGAAAATATTCATAGGCAGCACAATTTCCACACTTAGGGAGAAAATGCAAACTTGTGGTTGGCAGCATCTAACACAAGACTCGTAGCCTCTACAGAAAAGGAGATAAGCTCTTCAGGAATTAACCCAGAAAGTCACCAACACAGAGCCTGGTAATACAGCAAAGATTCATAAATGAGGTATTCATAATACCCCATTTTGCCTGTTATCATTATGGGTTAGAATGCTTCTTTAATGTTATACACAACACATTTATTTCTTCAGAAAACTTGTCTGTAATCGTAATTCAAGTCTAATTCTTTTTGGATTCTAGTTAAAACCAAGCTCTCTTGTTCTTCTTAAAATAAGGTTTGTTTGCAAAGTTAAGAACATCTACTGCAGCCTCTCCTTTATTGATCCAAGGTCAAAGAAACAAAGATCAGACTGGTACCACATACTACAGGTATTTATTTCCTAAGATCCCATGACAAAATAAATGGAACCTTCCAGTGAAAGGGTTCAGAAGTTCAAACTTAAATGAATTGGGGCCAAAAAGCAAGTGTTTATTGAGAGAGACTATAGCTCTAGCTAAGAGTAACAAATACCTTAAATCTATACTATTCCCTCTCTTTGACTCTACAACAGAATTTTTTTAAGTAAATATTAATGGTGGGTATATATAAATATATACACACAGAATATATGCAATATACTTATCTTTTCAAGTTATATATCCCTATATTTTAGCAAATATTTATATAATTCCCCCAAAAGGAGCAAGCTTTCTATACTTTTGTTCCATACCTCTTATTGTATCTAAAAACAAAATGCAATATTTCTTCAATCATCAAAAGCCAAAAACTTTCAAAATATTATCTTTCCCTGTGGCCCTGTATTTTTAATGGGGCTAATGCTAGACTTGTATGTGCACGGCATTTGAAAAAAAAATTCCTAGATTCAAGTCCCAATTGTACTACAGACAAATGTCTCAACCTCTCTGAGCCTCAATTTTGCCATCTGTGAGATGAAGTTAATAATTACTTCAGAGAGCGGTTGTAAGAATTAAATGAAATAACGTTTGTGAAAGCATTTCACTTAATATTTGTGTACAGTGATAAGCCTTAGGAATTATTAATAAGAGTACAATTATATTCGTCATTGACTTATAAATAGTCACTTCAGGGCCAGAAATAGGCAAAATGTCAAGTTTATGTTTCTTGCCTGCCCAAACTCTCCCCTACTGTCACACCTGGATTTTAGCCCTGCTTGGTCCTCAGTTGGCCTCCCTTTTATATAAACAACTTTCCCAGAGTATGTGGGAGCACTGTTTAGAATTGTGCCTGTCACATAAGCATGTCAGGATCGATAGCGAGCACCTTCAAGTTTAGGATTAGCTCTGAGCTAGAGACTCTGAAACAGTAAACATCTAAATGAAACCACACAAAGGGATTGATGAAACATCCCTACGTTGGTTTTGCTTTTGCTGGAACATGTGTGAACTATTTCATTGGTGCTAGTGAAGCACATGCTTACAAACACAGAAAGTAGCACAGGTCACACTGAGGAGACATGGGACAGCCAACGTTCCGTCCCCATCCACCTTTACTGTTCTCCTCTCACTCGGATACAACACAAGCTTCTGCCCACAGCAGACCCTTGGCAGCTCCCTTGCAAGTCCCACGCACAGGAAGAGGAGGGAGAAGGCAAGAGAGAGGGAGAATCAGACTCACTTAACAGGTTCCTCAGGGTGACTCTGATTACTCACTCTAGACCCTGGGCAAATGAAGACGCTTATCATCAGAGACAGAAAAGAGGAAAAGAAAGAAAGAAAAGACACTCTATGTATCATGATATTACTCTTTATGACAAGGCACAAGTTGACACTGCCTTTGGAGAATCAATGTGCTACTCCAAAACTAGATGTTTATCCTAGACACCACAATATATTTATTAATGGAGAATTCAGCTACTCAAATTATATAAAATGCCTTCCAAAATTAATTCTATCTTGCAATATTAAATGACCATGACTTGGACTTTTCAATTTTTAAATAATATATGTAGTTTTGTAGTTCATCTCAGCCTGGTAAATAGTAGACTTAGCAGTCATGCGCTAATGGATAATATCATTTAATGAAGGCATCAAAATTATGCAAAATATTGGAATTTTTGTTTCACGGTGTTTCATGTCTCCTTCAAGCAAATCTGGTCATTTAAAAGGAGGAAATATCCCCAATTATGGAGCTGTTTTCACAAATATCACTTGTTGGGACTGTGTTACAAGAAACTGTGCTGCAGGCATCAGCTTTCTGTTTTGCCAGGAAATCCAGTCCCATTTTCTCTGATGTCCCCACCTCCTTAAATGACCATGGGTATGTTACTAACAGCCTCAGACTGACCCCTCTCCTTTTAAAAGACCCTGATTTGTACCCTCCATGGAGTTTGAGGACAATGAAAAGACTACAAATCACTGTACTTTGTATTCATTTATGCAACACACATTGATCGACCCTATAGAGCACATGGGGCTGGACACTGGGGTTCTAAAGAGAAACAGGTGGAGCCTCTGCCCTCCAGAATTTACATTCTAGACATCAGACATTTTTAGAAGACATTAGCCATTAGCCATTTAAAAAATACTCAGCAAATTTTGAGATCTCATAAGTGAAGGGCAATTTCTTTTGATCTGGCTTATACTCTATCCATAATGCTCACCCAAGGGTGAAGAAATATTTACATTCTCTCTCTCCATGTTGAGTTAAGAAGGGAGTCTTTAGCAGTAAGTATAGCCCTCAAAGAATGAATGCTTATTGCCACAAACAGAATGTGTGTGTTCTCTCAAAATTCGTATGTTGAAACCTAATCCCAAATGTGATAGTATTTGGAAGTAGGGCCTTTGGGGGGTGATTAAGTTATAAGGGTGGAGCCCTCATGAATGGGATTAGTGCCCTTATAAAAGACACTCCAGAGAGCTCCCTCACCTCTTCCACCATATGAGGACATAAAAGAAGAGAGCCATTTATGATCCAAGAAGTAGACTGCCACCAGACATGGAATCTGCCAGGGCCTTGATCTTGGGCTTCCCAGCCTCTAGAACAATGAGAGATAACTTCCTGTTGTTTATAAGCCACCTAGTCTAAAGTATCCTATCATAGTAGCTCAAACAGAATAAGACACTCATATCATGTGGCACACAGTTTAAAGCATTTTGCAGATATTTATAACAGATATTTGCTTCATTTAATTCTGGCAATTATGTTACTATCATTTATATTTTACAGATGAGAAAAGCAAACCTTAGAGAGGTAATTCAACATGGCCAATGCCATACAATTAATGAAGCAATCAGAATGCTAACCTAAATCAGACGCCAAAGCACCACTAACTCCACATACCCTTAGTGATCTAAGTTTGTTAGCCAAAAACATTTAGATTTTCTCTTGGGTTGAAATATACCTATAAATATGCAAATATTCATCTAATTATGTTTTTTTCACAGGTAGAGAGACAAATGAATATATAATAGAAAAATAAAAGCTAAGTCACAATTATCTCAATATTGGTCCACTGAAAAAAAAATACCAGCCAAAATTCAGTAATAATATACTGGAAACTGTCTAAAGTTGAAGTCAGAAACATGGGATGGGCACCAGCCACCAGGAATATGAGATCCACTTAAATCAACATGGCAAAGCATAAGGATCCTTTTCAAAGGGTGTTCCTGATTTAATCATTAATCAGCTTATTCCCCTTTTCCTCTATTGACTGGCCATCTACTTCAATAGAACACTCTGGCTGTTTCCAGAGCTTTCTCATTCAGCCTTTAAATTAGCTAACTGCCCAGCCACAAGGCAGGTAGCAATTTATGCCAAACAAATCATGAGGCAGGAGGCATTGAGGAAAGGCTGCTTATTTTCCTTCTGCTCTCTTGGAGGTGGGGGGAAGTGTGACAAATGTTTGTGGGTTGGTAAACTGTACTAATTTACAAGTCTGCTGTTATCTTTCTAATGTAACACTCCCTAGAGGAGCTCTGAGGAATGATCTAGTTGAAGCTTTCAGTTTCAATCAATAAACTTGGAAGATTATGAAACATGGGCTCCTATTTAATATAGTAAAATCCTGCTTTTATGCCATTGGGGAAGGATTACTGTTATAAGTGATGTTGAAGCATAAGTTAAAGAAATTAAAACATGAATTAATATATTACTTGTCAAGTTTTATGACCAAAATAATAGTAATAACCAACATCTGTATGGCTCATTACAGCTCAAGGTATCCACTAGGATGCCTTGAAGGCATCTTAAAATCATCACCATCATCATCATGGCTACCATTCATTGGCCATTAGGCATGGCTCTAAGTGCTTTACTCATTATTTCCCCCTTCACCGTCAAATTCTTTGTCCTTGTAGTGTCTCATATCTCAGTGAATGAACCACCATCTATTCAATTATGCAAGTCAGAAATCTAAGAGTCATCTAGATACCACTCTCCCCACACCCTCCAAATATAACCCATAACTAAATCCAATCAATTCCATCCCCTACATCTATTTTTGAATACTCAGCATTGTTCTAGGTCTACCACAACCACCTCAGACCACCGTCTCTGTTGCAATAGCTTCTTAACTGACCTTCTGATGTCCTCTGCCCTCCCACACTCCCCATTCATCTTCCCAGAGTGGGCACCGAAATGCAAATCTGGTCATGTCATGCACACCTGTCCATGCACTTAACACCCTTCAAGGATTAGGCCCTGAACCATCATGTGGGCTGCAGAGCATGGAAGGTCTGGTGCCTGCTCCCTAGGACCACCTTCTTCCTTGAGCTTCATCCTCCAGCTACCCCAGCAATTTTTCACATCCTACAAATGTGTCCTGTACCCTCTGCCACATTGTCCCCTACTCCTTCTGCCTGGAATGCTAGCACCACCGTCTCCTTGCTTAGTTAATGCCAGTTCATCTGTCAATTCTCATCTCAAACATTATCCCCTTGGACAAAACTCTACTGACTTTCCTGCATAGACTCCCCTCTTCTCACTCAATTAAAATTTCTTTTTTATATGCCCTCATAGAACCATGTTCAATTTCCTTATTATCTGTTTCTAGAGAGCAGGGATAGTGTCTCATTAACATATCTTCCCTCCGTAGACCAGTAATTGAGCAATGGAAGTAGGTACTCATTAATTAAATAATTTAATACACTTATAAGTTATACTCCAAAAACCTTTCTCCATTTAATCTTCACAGGAGCTCTATAGAAGAGATATGAGTTAATATTATCCTCATTTTATAAAGGAGGTGATGCAGACTCAGAACAGCCACGTCTCTTGCCACCCAGGCCACTGGGTGATGGAGCCAAAGTTCAAACTTGGGTCTTTTGAGTCTCTGGTCCGCCTAAAACACTTTGCTACCTTCCAAATAAGAAACCATATCATACATTATCACCAGTCAGATAATGGGCTATGTCGAAGATCAACCCAGGCAAAAAAAGGATAACAATTATCATAATAATTGTATAACTCAGCAAAGTGCTAAAAATATTGAACTGTCCCTTAAAGTAGGTGAAGTTTATGGCATGTAAATTATACTTCAATATAACTGTTTTTGAAAATCATCATAATTCCTAAGTGACATTTTGGAATTCAACCCAGAAAGCACCTCAAAAACGATGAACACTTGAATGCCTTCTCTAGAGATTAATTTAGTGTTTCTTAGAGTATGGCCCTCACACCACATGCACTAGAACCACACTGGATGCTGTGAAAGTACAAATTCCTGGGCCCATTTCCAGATCTACTGAATCAAGATGGTTGGGGTCCCAGAAATCTACATTTTTAATTTGCATAGAAAGTGGTTCTTATGCACATCCAAGTTTGGAAACAGTGATCTATATGCAGCAAGACTACTTAAAAAAGGCAACTGTCCTCAAGGAGAAGGCTAATCACCTGGTTAAGACCTTGTACAGAGACACCTGCCTGCTCTTCAAAGTTTATTTTCCAGCAAACAATGAGATTTCTGATAATTAAGAATAAAACACCATGTGTCTTACACAGCTATTCAACTAACAGCTATTGAACGTTCAATGTATGCAAAATTTTAGTGCAAGCTGAAATCTCCAGTTAGTCACATGGGAAACCCAATGGGCAAAAAAAAAGTTCCAGTTTTACAAAAAGTCTTGTGGAAGTTATCTAATGAGTATTACTGTGATATATCTCCTAGGGTGTGCTACAGTGAGAAAAACGTGATTTAAAACTATTTTTTCCTAAACTGTTTCCACCAGGAACCTCTACTGAGTGGTTCAAGAATTCAGTCTGCAATGTCAAACCCTATAAATGACTGTTTTGGCCATTCAGTTACTCTGAAACAAATTAAAGCAAACAATAAGGACCTAGAACTGGAGAAGAGGTTGAGGCCAGCCTTCAAGGATCAAGCAGGATGTTGGCACTGAAAATGAGCCCAGGTCAGCAGAAAAGTTTCAAAGATCAAGCAGTTACTGGAGGTGTGAATGAGGCTAGGAATTAGAAACAGGTGAAGTCATAGATAGAAGCAGAGCCAGCAGTGGCTCAGAGACCCAATATTCTCTTGATACGTAGGAGAATGCGGATTCTTCAGGGCAGAGAAAAACCAAAAACTTAATCCAAAATAACATACAATTAAAAAATTTTTAAGTTCTGTAGCTGGCAGGGAATTTGAGCTGATGAACCCTAAAACCAGTGATTTCTCTGATATGCCCTCCTCTCCATTCATTTACTATTAATCTTGACACAAAAACATGTCCCAGCAATGACTAAGAGACATTAGAAACTGCATGTGAATGGTCGTAGACTCTATGATGATGCTGTAATTCATACCTGTCTTCCCTGTTCTACATCCTCTCTAAGTAAATGTGATGCTAAGTAGGCCTAGGCAAGTCTTATAAACTTGACTGACAATCCAAACCTTAAAACCTGTATTGATGGTCTCTTGAATTTCAGGAAATACAATCAGTCAGTTAGGTAGGTAGGTAGGTAGGAAGGTAGGTAGGTAGGTAGGTAGGTAGGTAGGTTAATAAGTGGGTGGATGGATGGATAGATGGATGGATGGATGGATGGATGGATGGATGGATGGATGGATGGATATGATAAACAAATAGAAAAAAAGGAAAGTAAAGAATAAAATATTGCCCTTGCCTTAAGGAACATGTGATCTAGGGTAGAAGTCAAGAACAATATTGCTCTTCTAAAAAGCTACAATATGAGAAAAATATAGTACTCTAGAGCCTCAAAAGAGAAAAAGATTATTTGAAAACAGGAAAGGCTTTTTGGAAAGAGGAGCTTCTGAGGTGATTCTGAGATGAGGTTGGATTGGACTCATGCAGCTGGGCAGAAAAGCTTCTGCCAAATGTACACCTAAAACAAAAGATGGGGCAGGAAACAAGGTTGGAGGAACACTGACTAGTCACTTTAGCTAGGAGAGCTGGTGCCAGTAGAAGAGGAAAGAGTTAGAGATGGAAAGCTGCTTAGTCAGGATCAGCATGTAGGGAGCATGGCAGGCTGCACTTAAGGACTAGGCTTTAATAAGACAGTGCCTGAGTAGCCCCTGGAGACTGTGGAGGATGGTGGTGATATGACCAGGACTGCTCTTCATGAAAGCTAACACAGTGATGGTGTTCAAGATGAACCGGACCTCTGATTGGCAGCAAGCAGACGGGTAAGCAGGCTGTGTTCAGTGTCAGGTAGGAGGTACTATGGGTCTGAACTAGTGTAGTGAGATGGAAAGCAGAAAACAGAAATAGAAATATATAAAGAATGCATAGATACAAAATATATAGAAATGTTATAGAGAGAATCCACAGACTCTCCTTCACATTTTCTCCCTCATACAGAACAGAAAATGTTAAAAGCAAGTAGATCAGAGGTTTTATTTGGATATACAATTTTAAGAAAATTAAATAAACATAGAAAACAAACAGGAGAATAGTCACATGGGAAGAGCAACAAAAAACTCTGTGCTAAAGTTCAGATTTTACATACTGTGTAGAAATGTAGGAACCAACTATCAAGTTGGACTATAGTGAGACTTGCACATAAAGACTTGCACTGAACATGCATCACAGGTAAGGAAATAAACATGGAGCCTGCATAGGTGAGTAATTTAGAGTGGGTGCCAGAGCTAAAATATAAGGATTCAAATTCTGCTCTGCCACTTGCTGCCATGGGACCTAATCCTTGGGCAAATGTCTTAGCTTCCCTATCTGTAAAACGGGGATAATAGTAGTACCTATCACACAGAACTATTGACAGTTATTCCAGTTATCCATTTATTCCCTCAAAGCTCCCAATTCCACTTTTGTTGCCTACTCTGCACAAATTGAGACAGGCCTTTTAAGCAGTTCTCCTATGCCAACGGGCATGATGCCGAGCATCATCATGAGAAGTTTCCCTACCAGTTTCCCACTCATCTCATTCAACAGCCACCTGCGGCTTGTGGTCTTTCCAGTATCAGGCTCTCATAGGGAATGAGCTTTCCAGGACCCTGCTTCTGCAGAGTGCAGTGGCCAGCATCAGTCACCACCTAGCACCCAGCAGCGCCCCCCCGCCACCCTGATACTTCCTTGAGCATTACTGCAGCCAGTTCTGAGGTATGACACATCCTTGTGAACAGCTTCCCCCAGCATCCCGGAGGACACATTCCCAGCAGGTTCCACCAGTGAAAGACCTTGGAATCTCCTCCACTGTCCTGTGTGCCATGGCCACACCCTCTCCACTGAGGTCTGGATCTTAATCCTGGGGTGGGGAGGACCCACTTTCAGGTTTATTTTTTCCTTGGGAGCTCGATCTCAACCCGGGGGGTAGTGGCTGCCCCTGTACGTGTTAATCCCATACTTTTCAGAATTCTCTTCTTACTAGCCGATGCCTCATAAATCCAATCCTTGCCATGGCTCTTAATGCTTTAGATTTCACTTCCACTGTTCAAATCACTGTGTGGTTTCTGTCTCCTTCTTGGACCCTGGCTGATGTAAGAGGATTAATAAAATCTGATTTGTTTAGTGCAAAACAGTTCCTTGTACACTTTTAAAGTGTTTGTTACAATATTTTAATATGGGGGCCAGAAAGGAATAAGTATAATTTTAGATCTAGCGTCATAATATGCCTACTCTGACCTGGTATCCTTGGGGAAAGAAAAACTGTTTTCCTTCTATTTCATTTACAGTTTTTACCATTAAATATACATGTACAAGAAAACAAACTGCCTGTCATACTAGATAAAGACCAGAAATTTATAATAAGTAAGTGATACTAAAAACAAATATATTTTAGTGTTTTAATTGATGGGCATAATATCACTGGCTGGATGATAAACTCAAGTTAACATCCCCCTATTTCATAAAAAGGTATTTCTATTTAAATGGTTTCCCGGGGCATCCGGGTGGTTCAGTTTTTTAGGCATCTGCCTTCAGTTCAGCTCATGATCTCAGAGTCCTGGAATCCAGACCCATGTCAGGCTTCCTGCTGAGCTTCTCCCTCTCCCTTTGCCCCTCCCCTACCCCCACTGGTGCTCACTCTCTCTACTAAATAAATGAAAAATCTTTAACATAAATAAATAAATAAATGGCTCCCACACAAGAGTAAAAGTGTATAATACATTATACTTTTCAATATACTTTCCTGGGATTTTTTTTTTAATTTTACATTCATAATGATTCTAAAAGTACTTAGGGAAGATACTATCCCTGTAATTCCTGACATAGGGACACTGAAGCTGAAAGAGGTTAAATGCTCTCCCTGTGATCCCACAGTGCTAATTAGTGATAAATGTGAGAACAGATCCCTGATCTCCCAGTTCTCAGCTAAATGCTTTTTCTCCTTTACCATATTAACTCTGTGACAACCGTGATCAGGACTGATTCAACCTCAAATGACAGTTTAACTTAACTTTTTCTCTAAAATGTGAAATATTTCAAGACAAGTTTAGGAGATTCATGCAGGCTAACTTGATGGCTTCCACCTTGGGCCTTACCCTCCAATACCTGTCTCCAGCACCCATCTGTCCATAACCCTTGGAAAGACCTTGAATATGTTCTGTTACAGCTCCCTTATCCTTGTGATGGGGACAATGATAGATCTCAGCTTGCTGCTCTGCCTCTGACCCTGGCCCTTCACACAATGTTCCTGCATCTCAGTTTCTTCATCTCGAAGATGTTAATGACCTCTCACATCATCTATGAGCTTTCTTCCTCCTCTAAATCACTATGATCCTAAAACTGCTAAGTCATTCCCAATCTTACTTTCTTCATCTACAAAATGTATGTATAATTGGACTGGATGTCACATTAAATCCTTGTTCACATGCTTTGATTCTAATATTTGAAACACGACTCCAGAGTCTCAGGACTATTTTAATGTGTCACCTGGGAAAGTGGTTCATCAGAATCACCATGGAATTTTAAAAAAATAATGCCATCCACTTTATATACTGATTCCAAAGGCCTGAATGGGGCCAGGAATCTGTATTTTAAAACATGCCAGGGATTGCATGGGTGGGTGTGAGAATCACTGTTTCTAGGCACTCAAACTCATTGTTTTATAGTCATACCTTGTATAGCAGAGCCCTAAAAGCTTCTAAGAACTGATTATTTGCCATTTTATTACTCGATAACAAATTACAGCTTCTCATTTTTGCATTATGCACATGAAAAGCCCAACTTCAGTTCAGTGGTGAGAACTGATAGCCACATTATATTATGAAATTTAGAAATGACATATCCTTAGTGCTTGAAAGAGCCAGATGACAGAAATCATATCTGTGACAGCTGACAGATTTTCTAAAGCTCTCAAAGCAAAAATCAAAAATATATGCTGAAGAGCCCGACTCAAAAACAAGTATATGAAAGGATTTAATAAGACACCTCCCATGATCACAGAAGCTTAGAGTTATAGACACCTCATCTATAGTATTTATCTTTGAATGTCATGTTTTATTGGAGACTTCTTGGATCTAAGAGTATAAAGACCTGTATTCGAATTCTGACTTTAACTACAAACTCGGGGACTGCTACCTACTTACTTACCTTTGGTCATATATATGTCTGAAAAATGAAGATGTCCAACTGGAAATGGTCTGCATTAAATTTAAATGATTCTGTGAAAGGTGAGGTTAAGAAAGTAAAATATGTTGAATTTGATTTTGCTATCAAGATTACGGATAATGCACCAGCTAGTTCCAATGGTTATAGACAGTGCTATTACCATTTAGTTAAGAAAAAAGTTCCTTTCAAAAATCCTGTATCACAGCAGCAGGCAAAATAAGCAGTCTAGACAATATTGTGTCCTTCACAAAAGAGGAGGCTTGTGTTTGGAAATAATAATAGCAAGCACTTACATATCAGGCACTGTTATAAACGTTCAAAACACAGCAACTCATTTAATTCTCACAACAGCCAAATAAAGCAGGTAGCATCTCTGAATCAGAGAGGTCAGCAACCTGCCCAAGGTTCCATAGCTAGGACATGCCAGACTGGGATTCAAACTCAAGCAATTTGATTCTAAAGTCTGTGCTCTTATTGTCACATATCCTGCCTTTTGGAGTTCAATAAACTTTAAAAAAATTCCCAGTCAGGGATTGTTCCCACAAGTCGATGGGTCATCGACTTTCTCAGTTTTCCTGAGAAACTCCAAGTAATTCAAGGACCTGATTCAATGTTCTTACCATTTTTGGTTGTGTGACACATGGGAATCGATGCTGTTGAAGGGAAACAGATTAAAAATGCAAAAGTGACCACTACTTACATCCATGCTTCCAGAAAACTAACCTTTTTGCTCTATTTGGGTTCCAGAATCTTGACCTTGATGCTCAGGAAATTTCTGCCAGTGCAAATCTACACATAACAATGCCTAGATGCAATATTTTAACTCACAGATATATGAAAATGACAAAAAAGATTTGTCCAGGATGTTAGAACCCACACTCTATTATAAAAACATTATTCATTTTATTTTACAGTTCACTGACTGCATACAAAATAAAGTGTAAAGGATATGGAGGATATGTGGCTCTTCCTCACGAGAGAAGTAGAGATCACCAGTAACTAATGTGGCTGCAAAAGGAGTCTCCTCGCTGGTCCAGGCTTCCCCTCTCCCCTGAAGTCTATGGTGGTGCGGGAAACCATGGCTAGTCCAGCCACCCAGGCCCACACTCAGAAGTGTGCAACTATAGCAGTGAGAATAAATACCCCTTAAACAGACCTTTGAGGGCTGAGTGGGCCTTGCCCCAGTCCAGCTTTTGGTCTTCTAACCTATTTTCCCACTGGACATCAGTAATGATTGCAGAACTTGGGAGCATCTGTCTCTGTGCAGAACCTGAGAGGCACTGGGAAAGTGCTGTACCCACTCACTCATTGTACCCTTATCGTTACACTGCTTGTTTTAGTAGCTCAGTAGTTAACCAAACTGCAAGCAATTTAAAGCTGAATCCAAGTCTCATTCTTGCTCATCTTTAAACCCAAATAGGCCTTTGTGGGCTGGCATAGCTCAGCTGGGATTGGGATCTCTGCTGTTTGCATCAGGGCCCTTATTTCTGAGTCTTTGTCTTTGCCTGGGCACTTGATTAAAGTATAGTCTTGGAGCGCTGGCTGTTTGCTGTGACTCCGGGGAGGGCAGTGGAAGACTGCCCCAGCTGGAGGTCTCCTGAGCATTCTGTCTGACCTGTCCCAGCTGGAAGGAGCATTCTTATGCTCAACTTGTTCTCTTTTGTAGTGGTGATGGGAGGGATTTTTATGCCCCTTCCTTAAGAATGGTCTCTTCCTGCTTGATGTAGAACTGAAAAAGAATCCTCCACTGGTACAGCTCAAAGATACTTCCTTTCTAACAGATTAATCACCCAGGCACCTAGAAGTGAGGGTTCCCCACTAGCATTACTGCTTCATCTCATCTTGTTCATCTGAGGTTTACAGTATGTAGAACCTGTTTACTTCATGCTAAATATTCCCAAATCAAAGTTGATGGAATGCCAATTGCCAAACATTATACTCTCATGTTAAATAAAACATAAACCACCTAATCAGAACTAAAATTCCAAATTCTCAATAAAGCCACCCATGCCCATACATTGCCTACCCAACCCTAACCTAGACTTTATGTGTTCATACCACTCTTTTGACTGACATCACATATTTCCCTTCCCAGAGTCTAAATCTTACTCCTTTATCTAAATAAGCTCTGAGAATAACTTGCAAAAGTACCACATTTGGCATCTCCCCTAGGACTTTGCATGTAACAGCTTCTCAAAATAGTGTGATCACTGACTGTTGGCAATACTGAATTTCATGACACACAATTATCAGTATCTATAAAGGCAAAATCCCATTGTCCTCTAATTCCCCAGGAGAACTGAAAAAGGGAGTTCCAATAAGAACAAGCAAAATGAGATAGAATTTTCAATATGGAAATGACTTCCCACAAATGGAAATTTCAAAAACAGTCAATCTCATCCTTAAATTCCTTTTGGTTTGCAAATGTTATTAACCTCACCCAAGGCTGTGTCTATATGATGGAAAGAACATTTTTGAAAGTGGGGGGAAAAAAAAAAGGGGGGATATCAATCCCCTTAATGACAAACCAATTGTCATTAAGCTACTCTAAATATCCAATTTCAGCCTTGACAAAATCCATCAACTCTATTTTTTCTCACTAAAATTAAAGCATACAGCCATGATTTGACCAATTTTCCCTTCTGATTTGGCTCTCCTGCTTGATACTTTATTAGTCAGTGATAGGATCTGGTTGACAGATCCTGATATCCTGATATCACACCTGTTGACAGGTGTGATAATGAAAGTTAAATGCTCAGCAAACCCCAGGGATATTACTTTCAAACTGAAGTTGATGTCCATGTAAACAAGTTACTTGTAATAATAATAACTTGCATATGTACAATGCTTCATGGTTTAAAAAGCATTTTCAAATATATTAGCTGATTTGACATGATATTCTTACAAAATAAGCAGAGCAGGAATGATCACCTCATACAGAAGAGCAAATGTCAGTTGTAATAATACTGCTGGAAAGAAACAGGTTAAATCTTTTGTTATTTACATACTTCCTTTATATTTATTATGAAAGGCAGTGATCATTAAAGAGATTTATCTGAGTGTGGTAGGAGGACACTACCCGTTTTTTTTTGTATATGTGCCACTGTCAGACAATGTCCTAGGACAAGTGTCCTCAAGGTTTAGCATGCATACTAATCACCTAAAGGGCTTGAGATTGCTTAAATTTCTGAGTCAGTAGGTTAGGGGCAGGGGAGGTAATACGTTCCCAGACAACACTAAAGTGAATATTCTGGGGACCGCTCTGTGAGAACCATTTGTCAAGTACTCAAGACACAATTCTCTTCCGTCTCCCACCGACCCCAGATGAAAACCTAAGCAGGTCCCAAGGCATTCCTGCTCATAGTTGTGTTCTTCTAAATTGCAAATACTCTAAATTTTAAACATAAACATAATTTCAATTTAGAAAGTAGGATGTCCAGTTTATGATATTAATCAAAATTCTGAACTTAATTTAATGTTAAAACTCCTCCCCTCTTTCTCCTCAGGCTTTCGCAGGCTGGCAGACAGCAGAGTAGGAAAGAGGGGCCTGACTGGCTTCTGATTTCTCTGCTTCGCATTCCCCGCATACACCAGCTCTTCCGTGGTTGGTGGAGAGGATTTCGTAGAGGTAGAAAAAAAGACAGATACAGGGTAAAGAAAGACCTTACATGAACTGGTACTGTCGTAACGGCCTTCACACACTCTCACTCAGGCAGTCTGAAGCTGACTCTCCAGTAGGTGCTTTAGCTGATTGAGAATCTCAATGTTGCAAGCCATATGCTAGATCTCTGTTCTAACTAGCCACCATCTACTCCTTCCTCAGCCCCTAGAAATAAAATGCACATCCTCTAGGTTCTTGCCACAGGGTCCCTCTGTCCCTTCTGGAGGCCCTGCTGGAGAGACCCATGACATTAACTCTCTCTCCTATGGTTCACTGGAAACACTACCACATATCTTGCCCCAGCAAACTCCAGGAGGACACACCAATGGCATGGCAGCCACTTCTATGCTACTGTCACAGGCCACTTCACCACCCTCATGCATCCTCTAGGTCTTCTCCCAAATACAAGGAACACATTTCAGGGGCTCCATGTAGATTTATGGAAATCCTCACAAAGCTTGAGGCAAAGGAAGTAATACACATCCCCATTCCTTGGCGTAAGGGGAGGTAGGTACAGATCCACAAAGCACTACACCTCTCTTCAATTACATCTCTTCACAAATCTTGACTCCTCTTCCTTCTCCCTAGGCCCTTTCATATTTTCAGGATGTGAAAAAGGTTAGAAAAGTGTGGAACTGGCTCTTGATCATTTTCTCTATGAAGCTGACCTATGTAAAACCAGCTTTGGCATTTCTCATCCATTAAATCATAGGTGTGCTGCTTAATTTTATATGTCAACTTGGCTACGCCAAGATGTCCAGTTGTTTAGTCAAACACCAATCTTAATGTTGCTGTGGAGGTATTTTTTAGATATGACTAACATTTAAGTCAGTAGACTCTGAGTAAAGCAGATCACCCTCATCACATGGGTAGGCCTCATCTAATCAAGGCCTTAAGAGAAAGACTATGGTTTCCTGAGAAGGAAGGGATTCTGCCTTGAGACTGCCTCAGGACTCAAGACATTAACTTTTGCAGGAATTTGCAGCCTGCTGGCCTACCCAACAAACTCCACACTTGCAAGTCCCCACAATCATGTGAACCAATTCCTTAAAATAAATATATGTAAATCAATCTCTAGATAGATGGTAGGTAGGTAGGTAGGTAGGTAGGTAGATAGATATAGATAGATAAAAAGATAGATGATAGATAGATAGATAGATAGATAGATAGATAGATAGATAGATAGAGCTCTGGGATTTGAACAAGCCTTTCTGACTCCAAGGATTATGTTCTCAGCACTGTGGAGTATTACCACATGTCCATAAAAGCTGAACCTCTAAATCAGTTGTATCTCATATGTGGATTCACCCATGAAATCATATATGCCTAGAACAAGAACAGTTAATTCAATAATTTAAACTAAAGATAATTCTATAACTTGACTGAACCAATTGGTTGGCACTTCACAAAAATAAACCATTCAGATGATTGACTGCAGTTTGTTTGTATTGTGTCAAGGTATCTGATGAGGAAATACACTTGTGCTAATAGTAAAAAGAAAATTAAAGAATTCATTTTCTGAAATCCTTAGTGATCTTCATACACATTATATCATTAAACATCTATGAAAAAGGTATTATTAGCTTCATTTAACAAATAAGAAAGGGAGGCTCACAGATGTCAAGTAAGGTTGCACAATGAGTAAGTTTAAATCCCAGCTCCATCAGCAGTAAAATTAAAAAATACTATTTACCTCACAATTTGATATGGAGAGAAAAATTGAATAATATGAGTAAAAGTGCTTATCACAAGTTTAACACATTCATGCATTCAAGAAATATTAGTTCCTTCTTCTCTTTGTAGAAATAAATACCTACTTAAAGAAATCATACTTATCTGCCTAAAAATTTTATTCTGCTATAAAAATTCAAGAGGGAATTAGAAAACAAAGTGTGCCAACATGTACCTCTTGTGAGCCTACTAACCACCTAATTCTCAGCTACAGCCTCTGATAGAAACACAGTAAAAAAGCCAGGATTTGTAAGTATGGCCCTTCCTAATAGAAAAATTGTTTTAAAAAATCAGCTAACTGCTCCCTTTGTTTTCCTTCATTTTACTTTTGTATTCTCATTCTTACATTAGCAAACAAAATTAGGATAAAATGTCCCATTCTATGGCTCTTATCCAGCACCATCCCTATGTTATTCCTGATACTTCACACTTGCAGAAAATTCTCTCAACTAAGAGAGACAGAGAGAGAGAGAGGGTTCACCTGCAATCTACATATGAGGCTCTCATCGACTAGAAGTGGCTTCTTCCAGAATTTCTTTCCTAAGCCAAAAAGTAGACCTTGACCTCCCTAGAAAGTTTCCTTGACCATATAATCTTTCTGATTACATATATATGAGCATTTTATTATGTTGCTGACCTCAGTGAGCAGAAAATAGGCAATTAATTTTCCTCTAATCCCAAAAGTGGACACCTACTCCAGGTCAAGGTGGGAAAATACATTGTAGTCATATAACAATGAAGTTTATACTACTCTCCAGGTTCCTGCTCAAGGTAAATTAGCCTGAACTGTTCACTCATTCTATCAGGACAAAATGTTCTTTCTTTGCATGGTACAGACAAATATTCCAGAAGAATATAAGGTTCTGGGAACAGTGGTAAGCAAAGTCAAAGCACAAAGCAGTGTGATTATTTATCATTTACTAACCTGCTGCTATTTTTTACATCAGCAAAGTACCGGTTTGGAGCCCTACCTTTCATTTGGCAGTGTTGAAATAACCAGAGCTATAGGGTTAAAACTGCAAATAGTTTAAAACATGCTTCCTTCCATGGCTGGTACAGAAGGCTCAGAAAGAGACATCCCTCCAAGTAAGCTAACTATTGTCCCCACATTATTTGGAGACAGAAAAATCCCATATCACCCTAGTCATGACTAAAACCTTACAGTTCAAAGGGCCACAACCCTATAATCACAAATTTGCCCTGCCTCACAAAGACAGTTGAGACAATGGTAGATTATCCATCACCTAGTGACCCAAGATAAGATCCTGAGAGGTCGTGGTTAAAACAGGAATGTTTATTCTTTGAAAATGAACTTCCCATGCTCACTGACTCTGATAGATTATATTTTAGAAAAGTATAAAGAAAAGGCCTTTCCTTCTTTTTCTTTCTGTCTCTTTCACTTAGAATACTCTGGATACAAGGGAAATAATCAATAAATAGAGCTTCCAGCCAAACTTAAGGGGATGAACTGGTAAATGCTAAGCCTTAGAGCGTTAAGAAGCCTCACTGTGCAGTTTCAGAACAATTTCCATGCCATTAGCTCTAACTGCTCCCTCCACCAATGGGACTGACTGTCAGGAACAGCATCAGCATTATTTTGCTTTCCACTCTCAGGCATGACAACCATATAACAATAATGTGATGATGCCACCTTCCATATATGTGACATATTCAAGTATATGAAGTTTATTTACATACCAGTTGATTAAGTTCCATGAAGGCAAGAATCATGTCTATCTTATGCATCATCATGTTTCCCAAAGCCTGTCAAAATGTCTCTTTGGTATAATTATTTGTTGAATATACAAATTAAATATCTTATTTGACCCTCAAAAAACAATGTCCCCTGAAAGTGAATTATTAGTTCCATTTTACATAGGATAAAACTGAGACTCAGGGAGTAAGCAGTGTGCCCAAAGTACACATTATTAAGTGGCTGAGTCAGAAGACAAATTAATTTAGTATTCCAATTCCAAATTTAGGATTCATTCCCCTATAGCACTGCCAAACTTGATGAGAGCTACGTCATGGATAAGGGAAGTAATAAGATTAGCACATCAAAATGTAGGAATAACTATGCTTCTGAAAAGATTGGCAAAAGAAAAAAATCTAAAATGCTAAGGTCAGATCACAATAAAAGTGTAGTGAGGAGTCAAGTTCAAGAGATTGGTCATTATTAATCAAATTATAGATCAGCCCCAATAGCCACATTATTTCCTTGCACTTGCACTCAAGAGACCCTTTTGTAAAACATTCACAGAAAAAAATCGATACCACTCTGGAGGTAAGTGGCATAAATTATGTCTCAACATATACACCACAGGAGTTTTACTGTGTGTTGTATACAGTAATTGCATTTTATAGATGGCTGTGGAAAGCTTCAGTCCTCATTGATTTTGATCATAAACTAAAAGGCGACAAAAAGAAAAGAACAGCACTTTATATGAAGAAGTCAGTCAGCTGAAGCTGCAAAAGAACATGAAAATTTGGCATGCTGAATGTGATCAATTCATGTTTCTTGGAAAATGAATGTAGATATTTGAGTGCTTCCATTATGAGCTGGTGGTAAGGCTTGAACGGTACTATGAGAATCTCTGTTCATCTAATATTCAGTGGTGGTACCTATCAGCAGGATTTAAGACGACAGGAAGCCAGCCTAAACTAGAGCTCTTTCTAGCTTGCCACATTATGGATGCCATCATATGCTTATGAGCCACATTAACTGAATATTTGTGTTTTTATTATTGCATTTAATGTGTCTTTGGGATTTACAATCAAAATTAAATGGAGATTGTGATGTAATCTGGGACCATCAATATGTCACTAATACTTCTAACTTCCAGAAACATATTTTTCAAGCACTGCTCTCTTGATTTCCTTCATTTCTTCATGCCCTTCACAGCAAGCAATTCTGAAGGGATGTTAATGCAGCATAACAACTCTTTACCCCGTTTCAAGGCCAATTTTGCAATATGGGCAAAATGATTGGAAACAGAGTCCTGAAAACACTGAAACCATCTGTCAGGGAGTCAGTTAAGAAGATCCACACTGTTCCACAGCCAAGAATGGGGATAAATTATGCTTGGCTGGAAATGCCCAAAGCAAGTGGATTCCCATTCAAACTTATTAGGATAAATTACAAAAATTTTTTATTACTCATTGCCCTGGTAAAATCACACTTTTAGATGATGATAAATCATAAGTTACACTGATGAGGAAGAAAGCCAATGGTGTATGTTAGCCAAAAAAAATTCTTTTAATAATAAGTGATATCTAAAGTAGTTGTCACTAAAAGAAAACACAAGCTTCCATCAAAATATCTGTAGACCTATTTACATTCATAGACAGAATCCTGTGAAATGTTCCTGTGCATTTTGCAAAAATAACCCTGTTAATATTTAATCACAAACTCCAGAAGTACTTGGCTAATATTTATTCATGAAATGTATTTGGTGAAATATTAAAGAACCAGAGGGTGGGGCTGTTGTGATTAAATTATATAGCTTGGGATGTCAAGCCTTAGAATAAGTTAAACACTGTGCCTCCTTCCTCCCTTAAATATTTATTGCCATTATAAAACTATTGACATCTTACAGAGAAAACAACGATTCTCACATTTTTTAACACAGATTTTTATACTAGTAAATAGCGCGAGTCAAAATGTTACCACGGATATTGGAACTGATGTGCTTCACAGGAAGCAAAGATCTCCCTGGTTGTGAAGTGTAGTACCACACAAAATGAATCATTACTTCTACTTCCCTCACTCACACAAGGCTGAGAAGGAAATATAGGGCTCTTTCTATGAAGTACCAAATAGAAAGTTTGGTTACAAAGCTGCAATTGGTGAGCTAAATGTGTTGGGAAAACAGCCTGTATATATTTGAGGACAATTTCTGTACTAATCTGAATACTGTTCATGGATTCTTTTAGTTTCTCTCCATTTATTTATTTTTTTTCACTTAGTGTTAATCTAAAGTACTGCCAGAGTGATTTGGTTAATTTTTCTCTAGGTAACAGTCACAGAAGCCCTTTTAATTAGTAGAAAAGTAGTTAAGTATATTATTTGAAGAATTATGAAATTTGAATGTCCTAATCAGAAGCTTACCTTGAGAAAGATGTTCTAATGAGCAAGATGAAGTCATTAGGCAACCCAGAAGGAACCTCTCTCTCAAGGCAAGGTTGTGCATTTCTGGCTTTACCAATGAGGATGCAAAAGGACTTGAGTGCAGGAGGAACCAAGACTCAGGTTCAGATGATTAAAGAAGAATTTAGTTTAATTAAATCAAGGGCCAAATCACCCTGAACTAGACATCAAGTCAAAATAACATCCAGCAAAGCTGCTGAGATGCAAAGAAATCCTCCCGATCCAACCATTGATGTATGATTTATAAACTGACAGATCACAATATGGTAGTACATAAATATTTAGTATGTAATATTATCTTTATAAGATAGCATAGTATGGTATGGTAGAAAAGGAGGAAAAGAACAGAAGTATCTACTCTAAGCTGGTGCTTTCTATGCAGTATCTTCATGAGTCTTAAGTTAGACATTGTTATTAACATTAAGCAAATTAAGAAGAGGAACTGTCTGAGATAAAATGATGGGTAAAAAAGTTTCCCTAAACAGGTTTGTAGTCCAGTGGCAGAGCCTGAAAAGTACCTACTCCCACCAAGCTATAACTGATGATCCCTATAAGCCTTGTAATAGCCCTTTGTATTTTTTTTTTTTTTTAGTGAGAGAGAGAGAAAGAGCACGAGCGAGAGGGGCACAGGGAGAGGGAGAGAGAATCTCAAACAGACTCCCCGCGGGGCTCTATCTTATGACCCCAAGATCACGACCTGAGTCAAAACCTTTCGGGACAAGGTGGTAAGTAAAGTTAAATAAAAAGATTTACATTTCAGTAAACTCAAGTCTTTCACGGTGATTGAAGAGATACAGTACTAATTCATAAGTATCACTCTACTTATGGAGGTAGTCATAAAGTGAAAAGACAAAAAGAAGCTAACCAGTGATGGGTCTACCAACTTACTCACCAGTGAGCTGATGACTTTGAAAAGAAAAAGAAAGAAACTAGTATCAATGGGACACACACTACATGCTAGGCACTTAACATATTCATTCAACAAATATTTATTGAGCAACTATTATATGTCAAGTACTCTGCAAGGCTCTCAGTATACAATGGCAAACAAGATAAACACAGTCCCTGTTCTCATATGCATAATATACAGACAGGGAAAACAGATATTAAACAAGTAATCATTTAAATAAACAAATATAAATTCTAAATCATAAGGGCTATGAATGAGAAATAATAAAAGGCAGGTAATTTAGATAATGAGGAGGTCAGGAAAAGCTTAACTAAGGAAATTATATTTAAGGGCGCCTGGGAGGCTCAGTCAGTTGAGCATCTGCCTTCAGCTCAGGTCATGATCCCAGGGTCCTGAGATTGAGTCCCACATCGGGCTCCCTCTTCAGAGGGGAGCCTGCTTCTCCTTCTCCCTTACCTGCAGCTCCCCCTGCTTGTCTGTACATGCTTTCTCTCTCTGTCAAATAAATAAATAAAATCTTAAAAAAAAAAAAAAAGAAAGAAATTCTATTTAAGCTGAGAACTGAAGTAGGAATTAATCAGATCAAGAAAAATGGGAAGGCCTGTCCAGGTGCAGATAATTGCATACCAAAACTCCTGAGATAACAAAGAGCCCGATGCGTGCAGGGACTGAAATATTATAGAGCCAAACATTGAGAATAAAAGCGGAAGAGCACACAGTGAGTTTGGAGAGGAAATCGGGGGCTAGATCCACTTTAGCATGCAGGTATCATCTCAATCAATTAAATAAAAGAGGTAAGTCTCTATTATGTCTGTCTTACGGATGAGGAAACAAAGATTGAGAAAAATTAACAAATTCTCTGAGTTCACACAGCTGAGTCACTGGCAGAGTGCAGTCTTATTATAAGAATGTATCTTTTGAGGAAATGTTCCTTTCCCTTCCAGATGATTTCTTCCAAGTGAGAGACTCCACCAGACTTCCTTTCTCTACTCCTGCAGAAGGAGCAACTTTATCCAGCAGGTAATCTGGAAGGTGACATGGGGGCACTCAGAGCCTAGGCTCTGCTTCCTCTGGTTCTCTTCCTTAAAGCAGCACACAGTTTGCTCTGGTGTTCCTTGTGTTACGTTAGGAGTCACACGAAGCCACTTTACTGCCTGCGGCTGGTGGCAATTCCCCCAATTCTGCCTTCAGAATGAGGAAATCCACCTTCAAGCAGTTAAAAGCCACGCTTTCCAAAATCAGTTTCATCAGAAATAGAGGTATTTTGGACTTACCTTCCTGACACCTCTCATTGGTTCAAACACAGGTGGGGAAAGAAGTGATGTTTATGGGGGCATTTCAAATACCATAAAATAAATGTATTTTTAAAATCTAAGTATTTTAAATCTAACTTTTTTAAATCTAAATTTTTAAAATCTAACTTTTTTCTGAGCATTTTATCCTGGCTAGTCAGCTTGGAAAGGGAAAACCAAGTAGTTTGAAACTGATCTTTATAAGAAGCGCCAATGCCAGATAAATACCAATAATGTTTAACCTATAAATGGTTCTGGCAGCTACTGTTCTTGTTTTTATGGCATTGATTTGAGCTTATCAACCCTGGATTCCTCTCATTTTCACAGAGGGTCCTAATCAATACATGAATCCAAAATGTTCTCTTCAGAAAAATGATTTGTAGTTAATTGCCTCTCATACACTATCTCTGATGAATCCTGTGAAATGTATTATCCTGAAGTTGAAAAAGGTTTCCCTTTTTTAATACTATATTTAAAACACAGGAAAAAAAAAAGTTTACCAAATGGAAAGTTAAGTCTTTTGAGACCCCCTTCCCCACCAAAATACTATATCTCTAGCAGATCCCACCCCCAGCCCCGACCTAAATCCTGAAAGAGAATTGAATTTCATGTGACCTGGAGAAAAATAGGGTAGTTTTTTGTGTCATCCTTCAGTGGGGCAAGGGGACATAATGAGAAATCTAAAGTTTCTTTCAGGATGATGCCTGGGCGGCTCAGTTAGAAAGCGTCTGCCTTCAGCTCAGGTCATGACCCCCGAGTCCCTGGATTGAGTCCCGCATTGGACTCCCTGCTTAGTGGGGAATCTGCTTCTCCCTCTGACCCTCCCCTCTCTCATGCTTTTGCCCTCTCTCTCTCTCTCAAATAAGTGAATAAACTCTTTAAAAAAAAAAAAAGAAAGAAAGAAAGTTTCTTTCAAAGAAATTTCTGAGATCTCCGTGAACAGGATGCCACGGAGGATGAGTTGACAAGTTGCAATTTAGTTTGACTTCAGTTTGGGGATTGGTCTCCTAACAAGTGTGCTTCATGCTCATGTTATCTCACCTTGTCTTTCTCCCTTTGGTCAGAAGCTTACATGTTTTGCAAATTGCTTAGGTGATGGTCTCTGTATCTAAGCATAGTATGAAATGACAGAGGTTAAAGGCCATTGTTGGAATTTGATTACATTTGGAATGTAATCTAAAGGGAAAAAAGTCTATTACAGAATGATGCAATATTTTTCCTGGATGAAAAAAGACCAGTATTTTTGTTGAGGAGAAAGAGAAAATTAAACAAACTTACATATGCCCATTTTCCTTTACTACTCCCAAAAGTGATAGTTTATTGAAGCTTTTCTCATTTTTAATGAAGCTTAGTTTAATGAAGTTCAGAGTAAATAACCCTAACCCCACTTATGAAGTGGTTATGTTGTGTATAGTTTTAAAAAGAGGAGGGCTAATTTCATTCCCTTATTGCTTTAATTGTTAAAATTTTTTAAATGTATTTTTTAAATCTCTAACTTATATTTTTCTCACTTTGTTAAAAAGAAATGCTTTGTAGAATTCACACACAACCCCAAAACTATTCCTTGACAGCTGCCACCAACGAGCCCTGAGTCACAGGCATTGCCATCATCCTGCATGATGCTGTAGACCAAGACAAGCTAGAGCAAATAAAGCAGCCCAAACAGTTCAGGTACAAAAATCAAGCTATTTTGTTGTACCGACCATTAAAAACCTAATAAAATCCTGATAAGTTCCAAGATAACGAAGTTCCATTTGTAATTTTCTGAGCACATTTTGAAAACAACTCTGATTGTGTGAGATCCTTGAGGCAGAGCTGTGTGTTAGTGACCTTTGTAACCCCAGCACAAAGGTACCCCAGGCAACATCATGCCTAGCACATACATGACACTGAGCAAATTTCTGTGGACCTGAAGAGAGACTATGCAGGTTACTCTCCATAGAGTTTAATGAAATAGATGGCTCCATAGAGAAGACAGCTCCATAGACTGTAAGAGATATTTCTGAAGTCCTCTATTGTCTACTTCTGAAAGAAAGAAAGATAGAAAGAAAGAAAGAAAGAAAGAAAGAAAGAAAGAAAGAAAGAAAGAAAGAAAGA
>NC_058414.1:41168873-41255902 GCF_002201575.2 Neomonachus schauinslandi | reverse complement strand
AGAAAGAAAGAAAGAAAGAAAGAAAGAAAGAAAGAAAGAAAGAAAGAGAAAGAAAGAAAGAAAGAAGGAAAGAAAGAAAGAAGCGAGTGTATCATTTACTCTAGCTGCTGGTGTGCTTGCTTGCATAGGGAAGAGTATAAATTTTCATTATTTCTATTGTAAAATACAAAGGTTAATCAAGGTATTGAGAAGTAAGCTTCCTTGCTCAGTTAGAATTATAAATATTAAAGACTGAATGGATCTTGAAGAACATCTGGGCTAGTGGTTTTCAAACTGTGTTCCAGGGGACTGCAGGGTTCCAGAAGAGTGCCTCTGGGATACTTGCACAAAAGGTCACATAGGCAGACCTCTGGCCACCCCACTCCCATACAATTTAGAACAGCTCCTCTTATATATCCCATTTATATATCAGGGTTTCATAAGATTTTATTAGCAAATGTGGTTTCAGGTACTAAAAACAATGCTTAACACCCACTCATCTTCTTCAACCCTGTAATTTTATAGATATGGATGTAGATTCCAAACACCCAAGATGTTGTAAACAATTAGTTATAGGATATAAACAAAAATCCAGACACACTGAATCCCAATCTAGTGCTTCTTTCACAGCAGTACTAATACCGGGAATTTCAGGTATTTAAGTACCTAGCATCTAATAGTTCCTGTAAATCTAGGAAATAGGGAAGCAGAAATTTTCAATGTATTATGTTGCTAACAGCTTATATGTGTGTCACACTAGGCAGTTTGCAAAGGCATCCACATCCATGTGTTTATTCCTGCATATTTACAACAAACTGCAAAGTATTTAAAGTGGATAGTCTGTTATTCTAATAAGGAAAGCTAAGTTTCAAAGAGATCAAATGTATTTAACAGGTAAGTGGAAGATCTGAGACAAGAACATAGTTCTAACCATTCTATCCAAGACTCCGTTCCTTACAATACTGGGGCAAGACCATCTTACCAGTCTCTTGGGCCACTCCACTGTCACTCAATCACCTCTTACCAAGGACAGGAAAAAGGACGAAACACATAGGCTAACTCATTGACTGGACATATTGACCAGTATTCTGAGCCTGACTTTAGCAGAAAGGAGTCCATGATCATGATCAATGCCAGCCTTTTTGGCACAGGAAGGGAGAAATGGAGCCACATATGTCAAGTCATCATTGTCCTTGATTTAAAATGCCAAAAGTTCAAAAGAGAGAAAAAGGCTGGAATACTAAGCCTTAAATCCTGAGCTAGCTCTCCCTTTAAGTCACATGATCTGCCGGTTAGGCTTGGCAAGCCCAGAAGGGACCTAAAGACCCCAAAGTCATATGAAAAATAAGTGCTTCCAGATATTTTCCTTGCCTAAACAGCTCTCTGCTAAAAACAGAAGTGGGCCTGACTAAAGGAGGTTTGATTGTGTGGGAAATGGACTTTAAAAAGGGAAATGAAACCACCCTCATTTCACTGAGGCACAATCAGATGGTTGTGTTTGGGCACTGCTGACAGGGGCCAGATTCCACACACTCATTTGGGAAAGCCAGCGAAGCTCACGGAAACACTCTCCCCCGTAATTTAGCCCCAGCTGTTCAAGCTGAGGCTGCTCTTTAAAGTGAAGCAAACTGGCGAAAAGCTGAAGTTCAGCAGTTTCACTCTGTTGGGCCAAAGCTTCTGCAGAGTCCCAGCCCACAGATTCTGCTACATTGGCCAGATGCTCAGGGCCTCCCAAGCCAGTCTTACAGGGAGTTCCACAAAAAGTCAACAGAACTCCATGTGCTCTAGGTCCAGGCCAAAATGAAGCTGTCCAAAGAGGGCACTGGGTCCTGCTCAGCCTTTCTGCAGCACTGAGTCTGGTCTCTGCAAAAACCCCAGAGGGCTTCTGTAACGGAAGCCATCAGGATTCATTTCAGAAACCAGTTATTAGAGACCAAGATAAAGCATGTTTATGATGGTAGAGGGTATTTTTCTTTCAACCTTACAAATGACATTGTTTCCTCTGAATGATAACTTCCTCCCAATAAAATGTCTCTAAGTTACAAACAAATCCAAAAGCAATGAAAATGAACTCACTCTTTCACCTTTGACCTCTGTGTTTCATTTCATAATATCTATTTCCATTCCCCAATATTCCCAAATCCTCAAATTAAAAAATCTTTCCCAATTACCATCAAATGTCCTTTTGGAAGTTCGTTTTTTTGTTTGTTTGTTTGTTTGTCTTCCTCTCCCAAGACGTTTCTGTACCCATGTGGTCACCATTGCTGGATAAATTGCACCTTTGCAAATGCCTCTCTGATATATGCTCCATGACCTAATGCAAAAAATGTGCCTTCAGCCCTCTCCAGGCACTCTGGCATTATCTATGAAGCAGTTTATTCTACATGAGTTCTGCAAAGAAGAAAAAAAAGTGCTGACTGGTATAATCATCCCAGGGTACTTATTTTTTTAGATGTTGACTGAAAAGGTAGACCCTGAATGGAGTTTCAGAAATCTTCATCAATGTCCACAAAAGAGGCTGCTTGGCTGCTCAGACATTGGAGACAACCCAGTACACGTGGAACCTTCATCCCTGAGCACCACTGTAAAATGAAACCTCACTACCTGAGCCTTTCATGTCCAGTTTCTATCAGTAATTGAAGTGTCTGGAAGATAAAAAGAATCTCACCATGAAATGAAAAAATAATTCCTTTAGAAACATCCATCTTGACAATGACTAAATGTGTGGACCGTGATTGCAAATACTTAGTGAATCACTACGGAAAACAAGATTTAATTTCTAGGACTGCTTGTGGGGGAGAGAGAGTTTGCCTTCCACAATGTATAAGTCTTGGTGACTCATTTTTCTTCTTGCAATCCCCAGGTGGCCACCTTCACACAATGGATGGATAGATTAAATAAAGATCAACTCTAGCTTCTGGAAAGTACAGCTTGCAGTCATTGTTAGCAGCTATTCTGGGAGTAATAAGGCATGAGTAAGCCATTTAGGGCAGTGGTTTAGTCCACTGAGATTTATTGCCCAGTTCCCTGGCACCCCAATGTTAGAAATTCTCACTGATGACAACAAGCATATAAAGCCATAGTGTGAGGGGCGCCTGGGTGGCTCAGTCATTAAGCGTCTGCCTTCGGCTCAGGTCATGATCCCAGGGTCCTGGGATCGAGCCCCGCATCGGGCTCCCTGCTCAGCAGGAAGCCTGCTTCTCCCTCTCCCACTCCCCCTGCTTGTGTTCCCTCTCTTGCTGTGTCTCTCTGTGTCAAATAAATAAATAAAATCTTAAAAAAAAAAAAATAAAGCCATGGTGTTTTCCCTGGAGGCACATATAATGCAGAAAAATGCTGGATTCCAAAAGGAAATTATGTCTGTTTTGAACCATGTCAACTCTCTGGAGCACTGGCCATACTCTCATGTAAAGATGGATTTTTCCTCTACTTTAAGAGTCTCTGGTCTTTAGCCATTAATAAGATCTCAGACCACATAGATGAGCAAAGGAAGAATCATAGAATTTACTTAGGAGAGGAAATAAAAATCCCACTCAATCTTATTTTCCTTTTTTTAAAAAAACTTTTCAATTGTGGCACCTGGGTGGCTCAGTTAGTTAAGCATCTGCCTTCGGCTCAGGTCATGATCCCAGGGTCCTGGGATCAAGCCCCACATTGGGCTCCCTGCTCAGTGGGGAACCCGCTTCTTCCTCTCCCTCTGCCTGCCACTCCCCCTGCTTGTGCACTTGCCCTCACTTTCTCTCTCTCTGTCAAATAAATAAGATCTTTTTTAAAAATAATAAAACCTTTTAAATTATAAAATAAAATACAGAAAACCACAAAAACATATGTAGTTTAATGAGTTATTATGACACAGACATCCTGCAACCACCACTTAAGTGAAAATATAGGCCTTTGCCAGCCACCTAAAACACTTCATTCATGTGCATCCATCCGTATCTCAAACTGTCCTCCTCCCAAAAGTTACCACTACCCTAATTTTTACAGTAATCACTTTTTTATGATTTTATTACTTAAGTGCACATTCCTAGACCTCATATTTTAGTCTTACCCATTTTATTAAATCTGATACATGTTTATACTCTTTTAATGCACAAGTTTCTCAACTATCTTTTTCTTTGCTTTTCAATTTACTTATTCAAGGATCTAGGCATTTGACCTGCAGTTTCTCATAGTCCAGATATTGCTGATGGACATGGTACAGTTCAACATGTTCCTCTGCCCTGTGTATTTCCTGAAAATTGGCAGCTGGATCCAGAACCTTGACTAGGTTTGGGTTCCAATCCTTTGCAAAGATTCTAATTAGTGTGGCCTTTCATCAAAAAGCATTTAATGTCTGATTATCTCTTTTTCTGTTAGCAGCTGTTGAGCCTTATTACCTAAACCTAGTAATCCATTTGGGGTTTGAAAAATGGTGATAATGAAATTTTATCCATTATTTTCCATTTATTAGTTAAAATATTTTATAAATAAGTGCTCATCTACTATTTGGTTTCCCAGTGTTTCATATTGGAAAGGCAAGATAAATGTTTGATTCCTTCCCTCTGCTTGTCTATTTTCAAGAAAATAAATTGGTTCTCCAGATCTTCTGAAGGTGGCTAGGTTTTTTAAAATACAATTATGTAATTGTGATTTTAAGCATAATTTATAGGGTTTCATTCAATTGCAATTATTATGTCTTTTAAAGCTTAAACTGTCCCAATGGGAAGCTCTATAAGTTGGTTCCTGAGTTCTTTTGACATGACCCCAGTAGTTTCTGATATGGTATGACAAGATATTCCAAATTAATCTTGTACATTTCTTGCCCCAGACCTACAATAAGCCAACTCTCCAAGTCCCAGTTTCTTTTAATTTTATTTAAATCTAAAATCCACAATCTGGATGTTAGATGCGCATTTGCCCCTGGGTTGCTCTTTGTTTCTGGGCCTCTCTAATAGGCAGAGATAAGAAATGGATACACATACATATATTTATACATATGCAATGTTTCATAGGTTCATATTGATATCTGCAATTCAAGAATATAGAGCTTTTTATTCAACTCCTTCAATACTACACTTATACCTCTTTCTTCCAAACCAAAAATTGTGATTCTTAAAGACACATGGGATGATAGAATATTACATAATTACTCATGTACTTTTTCCCTATTAAAATTGTAAGTGTCTCAGAATAACAATACTAATACTACCACCACCAATATAATTAATGAGAACAGTTTTGAAGTGTTTATTTGCATATGCTTTCTGAATTTGTGTTCCCATGTTTATAGTTAGCCTTTATCTACATTTTATAGCATACTGCTATTTCATAAATACACACTCCCTTCCAGCCCTCAGTTAGTCTTAGTTTTATAAGTAACTATACCTTTAATACTCATCACCAGTCCTTATGGCAATGTCTCTCTAGTTACTTTCATTGTCTGAAGTTCATTCTCTAGAATATTCTTCAGAAAAATTGGAAGGGAACAATACTCTTTGGGTCACTGTATGTTAATCACAGTCTGTGCTCTTTATACTTGAAAGCCAGTTTTTCTACCTATTAAAATCTTCAGGTCACATTTTCCTTTCTTTGAATTTCTTAGATGTTACTCCATTTTCTCCTGGCATAAAACATTACTGTCAAAAGAAAAGTGTGATGATAATCTAATTTTATTTCCCTTATAAGTCACTTTCTGTTTTGTCAAGATGTTCAAACAATTTTATTCACCAAATTTTACTGGAATACATCTTGGCAGTATTTGTTCTGGATTTATATTCTCAGACACATCTTCCAATATGTAGTTTCAAATCTTTTTTTTGAATTTCAGGAAAACTTTCTTGAATTGTAGTTTTTAGAATTTGTGCTGGTCTGTTCTCTTGGTATCACTTCTTCAGAGATTCCTATTAGACTTATGTTGGATCTCCTTTCTTTCAAAACTTCTTTACTTCTTTCTTTCCTTCATTTCCTTTTGACCATTAAAATTTTCCTCCTTTTCACCTTACATTTCTTTTAAGGAAGGATCTGTTGTGTTGATTCATTTTTGTTTATTCTAATTAAGCTTTATTTCTGAACTGAATTTTCTTTTGTCTCTGATTCTTTCCTAAGTTACATTCCCTCATTTCTAAGTATTTTTTATTTTGCTTTGATTGATCCATGTATTGAGCCATTTTCTTAATTTTTAGCTTATTTTTACATAACATATTACAGTTTTTATTCTTTTTAACTATATTTTTTCTGGTGGCTTTTTTTGGAGGGGGTAGGAGAAGTGGTAAATTCTTGCAAGTGCCCACACAAGCTATTCCAAACTAAACAATCCCAACTTAAACCTCAGAGAAATCTCCATCTGCAATGTCTCCCCAATCATCATGCATTCATTCTTTTATTCATTCAACAAATGTCTAGTGAGTTAACTACCATAATGTGCAATAGGTCAAATTATTAATAAGATAATTACTAATTAATAAAATGAATGATGAATGAAACAGACACAGTCTAGATTTATAACCTAATAGGGAAGTCAGAAAATCAAATAGGCAATCATAATGAAGTCCTTGAAGAAAATCTACTTCTGTGATCCTCGACCTTCTTCTACCATAACATACATAAGGGATGGGACAGCAATAGACAATAGGCTAACTAGGCAGTGATGATTTTTCAGCTCAGTAAACATGTTTCCTTAAGGCAACACATCAAACAGTTCTCCACATCAAACAGTTCTCTGTGATTCTGACAGTGCCATCCTCCCCACCAACACCTCTGCAGCAAAAGGTGACTCCTATGAAGAATCATTGGTCTATATATATGATAATGGGTTAATATGCAAAATATATAAGGAATTCATACAACTCAATACAAAACAACAACAACAACAACAAAAGCAATAATACAATTAAGAAATGGAGGAAGAACCTAAATAGACATTTTTCCAAAGAAGATACAGGAATGGCCACAGGTACATGAAAAGATGCTCAAGATTACTCATCACCAAGGAAATGCAAATTAAAACCACAATGAGATATCAGTCATGCTGACAGAATGGCCATCACCAAAAACACAAGAAATAACAAATGCTGGAGTGGATATGGGGAAAAGGGAACCCTTGTGCACTGCTGGTAGGATTGTAAATCCATATAGTCACTATGCAAAACAGTATGGAGGTTCCTCAAAAAATTAAAAATAGAATTACCATATAATCTAGTAACTCCATTTCTGGGAATATATATGAAGGAAACGAAAACAATAAGTCAAAAAAGATATCTGCACCCCTACATTCATAACAGCATTATTTACAATACCCAAGACATGGAAACAACCTAAGGGTCCATCAATGAATGAATGGATAAAGAAGGATGGGATGTATATATACAATGGAATATTATTCAGTCATTAAAAAAAAAAACAAGGAAGAGGCACCTGGGTGGCTCAGTCAGTTAAGCTTCACACTCTTGATTTCGACTCAGGTCATGATCTCAGCAACCTGGGACTGAGCCCCACATTGGGCTCCTTACTCAGCATGGAGTCTGCTGGAGTTTTTCTTTCCCTTTTCCTCTGCCCCTCCCCCCCCCCACACTTTCTCTCTCTCTCAAATAAATACATCTTAAAAACAAAACAAAACAAAAAAACAAGGAAATCCTACCATTTGCAACATAGATGGACCTTGAAGGCATTGTGATAAATGAAGTAAGTCAGAGAAGGACGAATACTATATGATCTCACGGATATATAGAATCACCACAAAACAGAACAAAACAACAAAAACACTACCAAACTCATAGAAAAAGAGATCAGATTTGTGGTTACCAGAGGTGGGGGTTGGGAGGAGGAGAAATTGGAAGAAGGTGATCAAAAGGTATAAACTTCCAGTTATAAGATAAATAAATACTAGGGATGTCATGTACAACATAAGGACGATAGCTAACACTGCTGTATGATATATAGGAAAGATGTTAGGAGAGTAGATCCTAACAGTTTTCATCACAAGGAGAAAATGTTTTTTTCTTTTTATTATATTTATATGAGATGAGGGATGTTAACTAAACCTATTATGGTAATCATTTCACAATATATGTAAATCAAACCATCATGCTATACAGCTTAAACTTAAAAAAAAAATCATTGGTCTAATTCAAGCACTAATATGCCATTAAATGTAGAATTATATTAAGAGGCCCATTAAAGATGTAATAAAATTAGGTGCATTTGCATATCCCCCTTTTTAATTATATAGCTCACTCTGTCCTATAGAACATTAATATGTGCATCTACGCAAAAAGGTAAGAAGAGAATTACTGTTGTTTCCCCAGCCATTCTCACCTCAAGGAAATATATATTCATTCAGCTGAAGTGATAACCTATAACCATCAGTCACTTGTATTCCAGCAACATAATTGTTAAAAAAAAAAAAAAAGAAAAGAAAAGATAAGTAAACACAAGGTGGAGAAATACACCAATCTTTGGGCAGACCAGAATTTTTTTTTTGCTCATGAGAACTGTAGGAGTTTGCTGTCCCAGGTCATCTACCAGGGGAGTGCCTCCTTAGAGTTGTATCTCAGACTGTCGTATCCACTTTAGAACCAAGAAGAAAAGGAGGAATTAATTCCTCATCTGCTCACTCTCCCAACTACACAGGCACAATGCATTTTGAGGTATTATTTGACATACAGACAAACCCCAAGTCTCACAAAAATGTGAGCATATCTGAACTTAAATATCCTCCTTTAGCTAAAATTCCCAACCAATTATCAATTTGAAATAAATGTGGAGTGAGCGTAAGGAGGGAAGACATTTGTAACCTGCTCCAGAAATCAGCTCTGGGAACAGTTCTACACTATTGTTAGATTTTGAATGTAATGATAGATTATCTTTATTAAGGGAAAGCATGTTAATATTAACAGAAAGCACGCCTTTTGTTGACACACTTCATAGCTAAGATAGGGAAAAAAAAAGAATACATAGAGTGGCATTTAAGGGTGTCAGATCATAGGAACTTCAGTTTAAAAATATCATTTAAAAGTAACTAAAATAACACTGTAATTGTTAATATCACTAAAAATATCAAATATGATTTTGGGAGTGTTGAGGAAAAAGAAAATGAGTGAGCATTTGAGTACTGTTAGAAAAGGAAGAAAATGAATTTAATCTGATCTCAGATAAGAAATGATTTAGGGTAAGAGAGTTCTGTAGGGAGAGAGCCAACGGCATTTCTGTGCTGGGGACATGAAGACACAAACCTAGACCTGAAAGGATAGCAAAAGACTTTTTTTTTTTAACTAACTCAAAGGGATACATGAACCTCGATGTCTATAGCAGCATTATCTGCAATTGCCAAGTTATGGAAACAGCCCAAATGTCCACCGACTGGTGAGTAGATAAAGAAGATATGGTATTTATACACAATGGAATATTCTCAGCCATAAAAAAGAATGAAATCTTGCCATTTGCAACAACATGGATGGAGCTAGAGTGTATTATGCTAAGTGAAATAAGTCAGAAAAAGACAAATACCATATGATTTCACTCATATGTGGAATTTAAACAAAACATATGAACATAGGGGCAGAAAAAGAGAGAGGCAAACCAGAAAACAGACTCTCAACTATAGAGAACAAACTGAGGTTTACTGGAGGGGAGGTGGGCAGGGGGACAGGTTAAATGGGTGATGGGTGTTAGGGAGGGCACTTGTGAGCATTGAGTGTTCTGTGTAAGTGATGAGTCACTAAATTCTACACCTGAAACCAATATTACACTGTATGTTAACTGGAATTTATATAAAACTCAAAAAAGCTTTAAAAGTAGGTCAAGTGCTTCAGGGAAGAGGGCGATCAGCTGATAGAGAAATAACCGGGGCTTTCTCACAGTCATTGATACCACTCAAAGTGTAGCTAAGAGCAGGTGCCACAGCCATGAACTTCTTCCACGAACTTCCTTTAAATACATACATAATGGGAGAAGGGCATACAAAATCTTTAAAACAGAGAATTAAGAAACTTGCCACAGAACAATTTAAATTACTTTTTTTTAAAGATTTTTTAAAATTTATTTGAGAGAGAAAGAGAGCACAAGCAGGGCAAGGGGCAGAGGGAGAGAGAGAGAAGCAGACTCCTCTCTGAGTGGGGATCCTGACATGGGGCTCAATCTTAGGACTCTGAGATCATAACCCGAGCTGAAGTCAGGTGCTTAACCAACTGAGCCACCCAGGCTCCCCCTTAAATTACTTTCAAGATCAACAGTATAATGTTAGTATCATTTCACACTCACCCCCATTCCCATTGCCCTAAAACACAAACAAAAATACTCCCTTTTGGCAAGGGGAGTGCCAATTGGAAAGGTTGGGCAGGGGTGGGGGACATGGCTATTAGCTGGAAGAGAAACAATTAGAGATAAGGATCATAGAATCTAGAAACCTGTTTAAGATAACATTCTACTATGATTAAGTCTTAATTCAATCAAATTGTTTAGCATTCCCTAATCCACAATTATGTATGTGATATCAGATCTTCCTTCTTTAATGGGGGAAAAGAGGAAAGGAAAGAAGGGGTGGAGAAGTAAAAGGATAAACACATCGGAAAACACTAGCATTAAGATCCTGAAAGAGGAGGGCGCCTGGGTGGCTCAGTTGGTTGGGCGACTGCCTTCGGCTCAGGTCAGGATCCTGGAGTCCCGGGATCGAGTCCCGCATCGGGCTCCCTGCTCGGCGGGGAGTCTGCTTCTCCCTCTGACCCTCCCCCCTCTCATGTGCTCTCTCTCATTCTCTCTCAAATAAATAAATAAAATCTTTAAAAAAAAAAAAGAAAAAAAAAAGATCCTGAAAGAGGAAAAAAGAGCTTCCCACCAAAGAGGAAACACTTTGAACACTAAAATTTCTCTTATATTCAGTCCTGATTACCATCCTCTCTCTGGGCAGCAGAGAAGGAAGGCATATGAAATCAGCCAGCTTCATGTAATTCACAGAAGCTATTTTTTTGGTCTAGTTGGTTTTTCAGTATGGCTCTTGCTATTTCTTAAAGAGGCTCTCCAATCCATGGGTTTCTTTAATTATTAGATAATTATAAATCATGTCTAAATTTGCCCTCATATACCTAACCCCAAATCTTCCCAAATGATCAATTACTTTTAGACCAAAGCTAAGTGGTACAACTTTATAGTCTGGTTATGGAACAGAAAGACTCCCGTTAAAAGGAAACAACCAAGGAAGCACAAAGTCCCTGAGATTCCCTCTGAAGAGACCAAGCAGAAGAGCTTACATGGAGTTAGTGGGGGACAGGTCAGAATGGAAATCAGGCTTCACATCCTAGAGCTCTCTTCCCAAGATTTAAACAACTGAGGTTTAAGGATTTCTGAAGAAGGAGGCAAGGAAGGTGGAAGCAAAAGCAAAGAGCGTAGCACACTGCAGGAAAACCATGCAAGAAAACAATCAAAGATGGCCTCCCACCAGTAGAGGTGGTGGCCAGCACCATGACCTCGCTAGGGACATCCCGTCTCTCCCACCTGCTTCTCTCCTTATACTCAGGCCTCGGTTGCATTTATTCTGCTCACCCTGGGAGAAAGTTCACGGAAGAATACTGTGGCCGCAACTTCTTAACGCATTCATCTTGAACTCCATCTGAGAGGGAGGAAAAAGCCAGTGGCAGGTGGATAAAGTTCTAAAGTTGGAGAGAGATGTATGAAAGTGAGGTTGGAAAAAAGAAAAATGGAAAAGTGTGGACTTGGATGAAGTAAACTAGAAGAAAAATGATGAATGATTAGAGCTGGGTTGAGTAAAACTCTGTGAGCTACCGGGCAACTGCTGAAATCATGTAGTGATATGAGGGAGATGGTCACAATGTAATGATCAACTCTAACAGCAAGGCTGGAAACAGTCTGCAGAGTATCTGATGATTTTTATAAATATGTCTAAACATACAGAGGTTAGGGTACTTGTGTTGCATTATATTAGATGTGTATGAGAAAGAGATGGGTGTAGAGACAAAGGCCAAGAAGATAGGATGCAGAAAAAATGCTAGCATGAGTTATTTTGTGTGGGATTATGAGAGCTTTTCTTCTTTCTTGGGCTTCTCTATATTTTCCGATTTTGTGCAAAACATGCAATAATAACAATAATTAATAAAAATGAGAAAGCTATGCTACTACTTCTTTTTCTGTACCCTTTCTCCCAATACCCATCTGATGAAAACTTGTGATGAAAATTGTACCAATTGAAGAGGAAGAAAAAAATAACACAAAGCATTCATAACAGTCGCCATGACCCCTAAAACCGTCTTCACTCACCTGATTCTTAATTCTAACCAAGTCCTCCCATGTTCCCAATTATCATAAGGCAAGTAAACACCATGAAAAAGAACATCAAACTCAGCCTTCTGACAAGGCAACAGTTAAAATTCATGAGGGTACATTTTGCTGTTAATTGGCCATCCACCATTAGAAAACCAGCTTCTTGATTCACAGCAGGCCTTCACAGATTGGCTAATGAGCTGTCCACTCACTGGTGAGTCCAGCTATTCATCAAGCCCCTGGGTAATTTGAAGGGAGCTCAGGATACCTGCAGCAGTTCAAGTAGAAAATGAAATCTGAGTAGCCTATAAATGGGAAATGACATCCTGCCCAAGCTGAAAATGTCTGTTCTTTTGGGGTAGATTCATCTAGACTAGTCAAATTGGACTGAAAAGTTAACTAAATAGAAGGTCTATCATTGCTGGGGTTTGGCAACTTGCCTTCTCTCCTAGAAAAGCGTGACGCTTTAATATCTACCTCAAGTCACTGTCTACTGCCTCAGAATGACTTTAGAATCTAATAAATGAGAATATAACTGTATTTATACAGAAAACACAGCATAAGAAGGAACACTGAAAAAATAGGACTAAAGTTTGGTGGAGGGACACAAGATGTTGGATCTGACAGTACAGTACAATAATAAGTGATATGGGGAAAAGCTAATAAGAGAGCAATTATTTAAGTGGGTTTTAATCTGAATCTTCCCACCACCCCAATGACACTTAGACTACAGGAGGTAAAAAAGGATATTCAAGCTTAGCAATGTCAGCCAACTGTCATCCTGTCAAGAGTACAGACAAATACTCACCATTCAAAAATCAATGGCAGTGGGAAAAAGGCTTTCTTGTACATTTATGATGGATAACACAGCCCAGGTGTAATGCATTGGAGCAACTAACTTAGATGATGCAGCCTGCTTTAGTCAATGATTTTCAAGCCTTGGTTGGGAATAGCTGCATGGCTAAAGCATTTACAGTTCTAAGCATATGACAATGACCATTTTCCCACATGGAAGAATTAATCCAAAAGTTTGTTCCCCCAAAACTCCAGGTACAGTAATAGTAAGAAAGAGTGGAAAGGAGCATCAGTTATGCCATGTCTAAACACCATAACTGGAAGGGTGGCTCTTGGCTCCAGATCATTCTCTGCTTCTGGAATTGGAGGGCAGCACATAGTACTAATAATAATCTACCCTTTTAGGTAAAGTCCACAAGGTGATGTCTCAGTGAGAAGGTAGATTGGCTCTGTTACTGAACTCCAGGGAAACTGGAGCATCAGAGCAGTAACAGCTTTTCCAAACTCCTAGCAGCCTGTTGGAATGCTGGGACTCAGTATTAATATAAGCAAGTTTCCATCTTTTAGTCCAGATCCTTGTATGCAAGCTTTCTGCCTCCATTAGGCAAATGGGAGTCTATTGTGGCTAATGAGCAGGTTTCATCCATAACCTAGTTTCACTCATTATTAGGCTGAGAGGGATGATTTGCAATCAGTGACTACTCTGCCTTGGCCTGGTAATTTCATCTACCTCCTCCCCTACCATGAGGGCACTCTTGAAATGTGGTGTCCCAGCCAGTCTCTTTCCTACCAGGCAGTGGGGCCCACCCAGGAGGATGTCATCTACAGCATTTCCAGAAGCCTGAGCGTGTGAAAGAACTGGAGGCAATGAGGCAGGCAGCCCAGTGACAGAAACGCAGACCCAGATAAGGACAGCCACAGCCTTCACACAGGCTCTGATACTGATTCAGGGTGACTTTGGACAAAGCGCCCAACCCCTCTGTGACTCATTTGTAAAATAGTATTGATCTTATCTCCCTCACTGGGCAGTCTGGGAATCAAATGAAATCATGAATATGAAAGTACTTTGAAAAATGTTCACTCACAAAATAACACAATTTTAGAAGGACCTTAGAGATCATTTAATGCACTCCCTTACTATAAACAGATGAGGAAACAGTCCCCAAGTGCTTAAATGACTTGAACAATGTCATACAGAAGCAGAGTTTTTGTACAAGTCAAAGCACAATTATTACAAATTATTGCAATTCCAATGTGACTACAAATATATTAATAACTTATTTTTCTTTCTTCTCAGTACAAAGAGGACACACTGCCCACAGAAATAAAAAGAAATTATCAGGGCAGCCACCGAGTTCGGAATACACAATAAATGGCTTTTGTTATGACATTGTAAGCATGATAAAATACTATTATTTACATTTTCAGCTTTTATGGCCACACTGTAGGTCAGCAGGAAATAAATAAATGAATAAAAATTACCCATAATCCGGGCGCCTGGGTGGCTCAGTTGGTTAAGCGACTGCCTTCAGCTCAGGTCATGATCCCGGAGTCCCTGGATCGAGTCCCGCATCGGGCTCCCTGCTCGGCAGGGAGTCTGCTTCTCCCTCTGACCCTTCCCCCTCTCATGTGCTTGCTCTCTCTCATTCTCTCTCTCTCAAATAAATAAATAAAATCTTTAAAAAAAAAATTACCCATAATCCCTCTCTCGGGGAAAAAATGTCAGTGTTAACATATGGTAAGCACCATTTATCATGAGATTATACTCTACATACCATTTTGTGATCTGATATTTTAAATGAGAAGAATTAAAAGTTCTAGTCTAGGGGTGCCTGGATGGCTCAGTCGGTTAAGTGTCCAAGTCTTGATTTCAGCCCAGGTCATGATCTCAGAGTCAGGAGCTGAGCCTCGCGTCAGGCTCCTCACTGAGCATGGAGCCTGCTTAGAATTCTTTTTCTCCCTCTCCCTCTGCCCCACCCCCCCTAAAAAAAATTAATTAAATTTTTTAAAAAGATAAAAATGCTAGTCTCTATCTTCTAACACCTGTGAAATGTGTTAATCATAAAAAATATGAAAGAGTAATAGTTTACTTGTTTTCATGAGAAGAGGAAACCTCCGTAAAGGTCTTGATCTATTCTCCAGGGAACAAAAGAATATAGATAGCTCGAGAATTTAAAAAGTTGAAAAGTGGTTTCTCCAGTTAGTTGAAGGCCACAGACAAATCATCCTACTAATGTTCCATGCTAAGTCAAGATCTGTTCTGTAGTAAGCAACAAAATGAGTTCCTAAGAGAAGTCACTCCTACTGTATTTACAATCTATTTTCAAAGCAATCCCTGACTCAGCAGCTCCTACCCTGAATAGCAAAACTGAGATATTGTGACTTTTAATAGTCATCCTTCGTAACCCTCTGTTCTTTCATCCCTCTTCTAAATAAAAAACCAGCTTTATGAAAATATATCTTTTATGTTAATGATATGCCTGACCCAGAAGTTTCACTCCTCACAATCCTTTCTCACAGAGTGAGGGCTCATTCTACTTATAAATTCCCTTAAATGCAATCTTAACTGTAGCATGCTGCCTCACTGACCTGATACCCATCTTAAAAAGTGAAATTCAAAGATGACCATGTCCCATTGCTTTGTTCTCTTTAATTCTGAGATGCTAAGCTTGACAGTTCCACATAAGTTTTTCAAATCTAATTTGGATAAAACCAGGCCTGCTGAAGTAGCTCTAATTTTCAGATACAACCCCCCTGGAAACCCAAATACCATCTGTCCACCGACTAACTGTCCAAAAGGAAACCCAAGAAGTTCCAGGTAGTTACTTCCTTTCCTGACCTTGCCCTAACATCCAGTTATCTTTCCACACCACAGAATTTTTTAAGACCCATTCCCATGTCCAGCCCATCCTGCCATTTCCGTGTTTTTTATTTAAAAGTCATTTTTCATCATCCCGGAGGCATAGCTGATGGGAAAGAGCAGAACTCACAATCATGGGCCTTGAAAACATGTTACAAAAGTAGCACCTTGCAACAAGGTGTTTATGGTTACTACAGGACATTTGAAAGAACTTAATAAAGAGCCATTATAAAAATCCGTGTGAAAACAAGGCTGTGAAATGCCTAAACAAGGTGGGATCATTTTGTTTGGGTGCTCATTTTGTACTCACCCCTCATTAACCTCCAGTACAGTCTGCCCCTTCCCTACTGGCCCAACCAGGCACCAGGTTTCTCTCCCTGAGGTCTATCTCTATTCCTACTCTGCATTTATCCCAGTAAAGCTGAAGTTGACCTTAAATGGTCTAAATTGCAAAACTGATTCAACTTTAAACAAAACATGCATTCTCTGAGAATTTTAAGAACAGCACATCTTGAATAAAGTGAAATGTTTCCCTTTATAGGAAAATTATTTCCAGATTCAGGATTTGTTAGGAATGTTCTTCTATTACTCTTAAACACATACCAAAAATTTCAACTCCCTAAATCCCTCTCATTTTTTGATATGTACTAACATCACTTACACATGCATGAAACAATTGGAATCTACATTTTAACCATCTTAGTGCTCAATGTAGTTCTCTACATGACCCATCTGGCAATGCAAGCACAGCATAAACTGCAAATAGTCTTTTCTGTAAGCCTGGTAGGTTGAACCATAGCCAACTCTAGATTCTTAAGCTAAACTCAACCCCAAAGCACTTTCAATCAATTTAACTGCACCTGAGTTGAATTTCTATAACACAAGCAATTTAACTATGTAGACAAGACACACAATCCACATTTTCTAATATTTTCAACATTAAGATATATTCAGAAGCCACATGGTAGAGTGAGAGGGGCTTGGGCTTTGGAAACATCAGAACGCAGATGGAATCACTGTTCTTCCAATCATAGGCCACATAGACTTGAGCAAGCCAAACATCACAGAAGTTCAGGTTCCTCGTGTACAATTAGAGCAATAATAATGACACATCAAAAAGACTGCTAGAAATAATGTATACAAAATGCTCACCATGATGCCTAACCTAAAGTAAACGATGGGGTGCTTCGGTGGCTTCAATTAAGCTTCTGCCTTCCACTCAGGTCATGATCTCAAGGTCCTGGGATTGAGCCCTGTGTTGGGCTCCCTGCTCAGTGGGGAGCCTGCTTCTCCCTCTCACTCTCGCCTTGAGCGCTCTCTCTCTCTCTCTCAAATAAATAAAATCTTTAAAAAATAATAATAATAAAGTAAATGCTATACGTATCATTGACTTCTGTTAGCAATAATAGTAATGGTATTTTACACTCAACTTAGTGTACATTTCAATCTGCAATTAGATTGAAGTGTAAAAATCTCTGAGACCCTTCATAGTGAACTTACTCTACTTATTCATAGTTAACTTATGTCAAATACCTGACTCTGATCGTTTCCTGAGATCATATTTTGAAAAAGAAAAAGACCAGTAGTTTCATGAAAAGCAAGGGGAAAGGGAGTTATTATTGGAGGAAACAGGACTCAGAAAAATAAATAAGCAGATGAGAGCACAAAGACATATTTGTTCCTCTGTACCATTATGTCCTACACAATTGTTCTCACAGAACAGAGAGCTCCTAAGCTAGAGCTAAATCAACCCAGCATCGTGTCTGGCACCTGGTAAGTACTCAATAAAAATGTACTGACAAATAAAGATTATCTTTATCTTCATATGACTATTATCATGGAGAGTCTATGGGTCACTATAAGAGAAGTCATTTTCAAAGTCTAGATAAATTCATCGTGCAAGTCTAGAGAAACCAAGTCTTAAAATTCCAGACATTGCAGGATCTCAAAAATTCGTATGAGTGCTTTAAAAAAATATTTTTAATGTGTTCGCCTTTCTCTTTGTATGATATGAAATTGTAAGGAAGCTAAAATAATTTTTCTACATTTTAACATTTCTTTTTTCTTTATCTTAAAGATACTTGTGATTTAAATATTTACTTTTAGGTAAACTTTGAATTTATGAATTAAAAAATAAGCACTTCAACATAAGCATTTATTTAAAAACAAGATTATTATATCAATATCATGGAAAAGAAATAGTCTTGGGCGCCTGGGTGGCTCAGTTGGTTAAGCGACTGCCTTCGGCTCAGGTCGTGATCCTGGAGTCCCGGGATCAAGTCCCGCATCGGGCTCCCTGCTCGGCGGGGAGTCTGCTTCTCCCTCTGACCCTCCTCCCTCTCATGCTCTCATTCTCGCTCTCAAATAAATAAAATCTTTAAAAAAAAAAAAAAGAAAGAAACAGTCTTAAAACCACAGATAAAATGTAATAATCTTTAAAACTTGATGAACTGCCTTATGTGTTTTTCCAGAAATAGGAGGAAATCTATCTAGATGAAACCTTTCCAGAATTTTATCTCAGATAGTTTTTTACAGTAACACAATTAGAATTATAGCTCAAATCTAAGAACTGAAATTATCAAGATGCTGTAACTACTAGGGGAAAAGTCACAAATAAATAAAGAAGTATCTTCAACAGATCAACAGTAAGCAACACAGAAACTTAACCCAAAGCTCTGAACTTTCTTTCTAAGGCCAGTGCTATCTCAGAGGCTTCCAGGGTGCACAACAGAGGTTCCAAGGGCACAACATTAGGTGTGGGAAAGCATTCTAGGCCATAGTTCCCTGATCTATAATGAGTAATGGTGAAAAACAGAGTAGGAGGACATGGGACCTATCTTTGGTTATACAACACAAGTTCAAAACCAAAAAAACAGCAGATTTCCTATTCACAGACTAAATCTCATAGATAGAATGAGATACATGAAAATAAATGCAGATTACAGCAAGTATGGCTTTTATCTAATGGTCAGTATTTTCAGAAAAGAGGCTTTCAAAAATAAACTGCAAATAGGCTTTAAATTTTTGAACTGGTTTTAAATCCTCTTCAACTTCTCTAAACTCATCTACATACCAATTTTAGAAGAAACTGTAGAAGGTTATTCTTAAACATTTGCTAAGATATCTGTCTGACTTTTCTTTATTTTTAATGCTCTAGCCAACTTCTAGATTTGATTTCATACAGTAGCCTATATATTACATTCTAGAAGGATTATGTTTATCATTTTTCCTATAATCTGATATATCTGTTTTAGAAATTTTGGGGAAAGCTTATTAAAACAGGGTCCAGAACACTTTCCTTACTTATTTTTTCTGCTTCATTTAAATAGAGTATGCACAGATCACAATTTCTTTTCTATTTTTTATTTTGTACAATTTATTTCCCAACTAAATGCTCAATAAACTTTATTAATTAACTGCATACAAATTACAGGCATCTCTATAGAGTGCAATCAATAACTCCTATAGCATGAGATGACCAAAAAACTGGGAATTGGCCTCAAAATAAATAGCAGTGCTTGGTAATAAATTTCTAGAAAAAATAGGCAGAATATCCAGTAACTCCTTTCTTCCAAGAAAATGTCTATTCACAATTATTCACTTTAAATCAAAAAGTTCTAAACTGAGAATGGTTGTTATCTTGTTACTGATCACCCTATTAACCAACTGGTCCTCATTACAACCTGATACCAGTGAAATTCCAAGATGCTCTAGTAAGATCTAAAGATGCTAGACTATTTAAAACACAACATTCTCATATCTAGGCTAAAATTCCTTGGCAAAGGTTTATGCCAGCCCCCTACTCTATCCTCATTTAGCTTCTATACCTGCTGTCTCAGGCTCATGCTTTTAGAAAATGAACAACAAAAATAGTGTAAAACGTACAAAATTCTGCAAGAAGATTAGAGAAACTCAGGAAATTAGTGTCCTGAGGGGAGCCATAATAAAAGTCTAAGTTGAAAATATCTCAGAACAGATAGGAAGCATCTGTAAATCATATGCCAACTATATGCAAATGTGCATGATATGGCCTTAGGGAGATTCTAGAAGAGGCCTCATCACCTGATGCTTCTATGATTCCTCATTTAGTAGTATTTAGCTATTAATACCCTTTCATAGTCCTATGAAATACAATGACCTTTTAAACCAGATTTGAGTTAAATCTGGTCATACTAGAAAAGGCCCAAAGCAGTCACAGACTTCCATATAGAAACAGTTACTCTATAAGAGGAGGATTTTGCAGGACTCAAACCCAAATAATAAAAAATATTCACTCAACAATAAATATCAGGCAGTGTGCTAAATGTTTTATATTTCTCTCATTTATACTATTCACCCTCAAAACAGCCCTAGGCACATTACAGTCTCCAATTTATAGAGGTAGAAACTACTATAATCTAGAAAGATTAAGGAAAGGGTCCCAGGTTACAGCATTAGCAAGTGGCAAAGCCCATTATTTGCATCAGCCCTAATGAATCCAGGTGCTGGGCTCATCACTACTTTACACCACCTGCCATGCACATCGCCAGGAGAAACAAATGGAAAGAAAAATGAATTTTCAGGACTAGGGAACAAAAGACTAGAACTCAGTATCTCCTAAATTTTTTCTGGGTCTAAAATTCTTTTTCTTTTCTTTTTTTTAATGGGTAATATGAGTAATATCAGAGGAAATCAGATAAAAGGATTTTTCACACCTCATCTTCCTTAATAAAATACTAAAAACTAAGAATATGTAAATTTATAATGTCCCTTCAAATCTTTATCTAGATATGAGACTAAAGAAAAATGGAACATGAATAGATCAGAACTCCAGCAAACATTGCAGACACCTTTATTCTCCCAAAGATGTCTACATTCTATTTTTCCATTTATAAAAATTCATAATTAAAATTGCAAAGAGCAGCTTCATTTTAGTGCCTCCATACATCACTGGTTCTGCTGACCTAATAAAAAGAGCTCATCTTTCCCATATCAACTGATGTACCAAACCACTGATTAGCTAGTGTCCATTTTGTGTACAGACTAGGGTTGTATTTAATATACCAACCCCATTAGCTGCTTAATGCCATTTTCAAGATTTAACAAAGCAAATTCAAAAGCCCATTCAACAAGCTTCCTGACAATATGATGGTCCTGGTTCTGAGTTCCTATAACTCATTAATTCTTTTGTATTTGGTCACCACTTTTCAAGATGTTAACGAAAGTCACGGAGGGTCAAGAAAGGCCAACAGTTAAAACTAATGATGTAATGTATGGGGATTAACATAAGAATAAAAAAAATTAAAAAAAAAAAAAAAAGAAAGGCCAACAGTACCAAATCCCCTTTTCACTACTTCCCATTTTTCACAGATCATTTCATGAGAAATGACCTGAGTGAATTAAAGCAAACCAAGGAATAGCCTCAAGATCCCCTCTAAATACCTAAGAACAGCCCATTGAAATTGCCCTGTCCACTGGATTAGAGATGGGAGTGAATGGGGATGGAGGATGGGCTTCTCGCCTTCCTCTTCAAGGCTTGGGGCAGAGCAGTCTCTAGTTTGTTAATAACATGCCAACACCATCACTTCTGCTCAGGGGGCTGCTGAAATCCCCATGAGAGTCACATTGTGTGACATGAAGCCAGCTATTGCTAAGTGAGGTCTAGGGAATAATTAGAAAGCAGGCATTTTGACTTTTAAATATTCTACTGTCTTTAAGTGGTTTAAATAATTCCTAAGCATAAGTGCCGCTGGGGAGAGCCGGGTGTCAGCAGCAGAATGGATGTTGTTGCTAACAGCCAACAGCTGGAAAGGGACTGTGACAATGCCCCCTGCTTTGTAATACTTTCCCGGTATCCTGCGTTACACTGGCTCTGGCATCTAACAGCACAATACAGGAAATGAGAGCTCATCTATCTACTTGTCAGGGGCACTGCAGGCATCCTACATACAAGCCTTCCCAGCTCGACCCAGGCTGAGCTAGACCATGACCTAAAAGGAAGCCTTTCAGGGGTGAGAGACCTTTCATGGTACTTAATACTCCAGGAGGCACAATCCCCAATGTCACCTGAGCAGAGAGGAGCAAGTAGGAAATTCCATTATTCTAAATTCCTTATGGAGATCACACTGAAAGGGGACTATATCAGGATTTTCTAAAGGTAAACCAAGTGTTTCTGTAAGGATGTCATTTTAATCTTCTGGATATTTTAATTGGATTCCACTCACGCTTTTCCATTGAACCAAGACCTCCTCATGCAATTGAAAAGGTTTTTTTAGACTTTGGGAAGACCTCCTGTGCTATCTTTTCCTTTTGTCCTTTCTATTATAAGTGCCACCATTCCTACTGAAAGCTTCTTCCCCTGCCCCAGACTCCCCAGCTCTAGTATCTACATCCACCTCTTCTTAACTGGTCTCCGTGTCGCCTTCTCTCCCATCTGGCCTATATCACACTGCCAGATCAATTTTCCCAAGTACACTTTCATTATATCCCTCCCTTACTCAAAAAACATCAAAAATCCAAAGTCTAAACTACTTAGGCTAACTTTAAGGCCCTCCAGAGCATGTGCATATGAATCCTCGGCCATAAATGGTGCCAGCCCAGGGAGCAGTACACTCACTATATGAATTCTCAGTAGACTTCCAGGTGAGCTATCAAGGACAGTCTTCAAGGATAAGAAAAGTAAACTGCATGCATTACATATCTACTATGTGCCTCTCACTCTACTAAACTCTTTGACAATCATCATTTCATTTTTTTATCCTGGATCTTAATAAATGAGGAAACTGAATCTCAATAACTTTCCCAAGTCACCTTAACGTAACAAGGATTCAATTCCAGGATCAGCTTGCCTCTTACTTTTAAACAAGTCATGTTATTTCAAAAGGCCCCATAGGTACAAAGTGCTGTTTTCATATAAAGAGATTAGTTCTGACCCCAAACATGAAAGAATGCCACTTAACAGACTAGAACTTGAATTGTCCCTAAGAAATGGGTGAGGCTTCAACAAGCAAGTGATAGATGTGGAAATAGCTTGAGAATGTTCAGGGAAGAGGGAACAGAGGGATTTGAATGGTTAAATATCAGGAAGACTCTGGGGTCATGCAAAGGAGAGTGGGCTAAAAGTCTGGAAGACTGAAATTGTGAAGTGCTTTGAAGGCCTGACTGAGGAGTCTGGACTTTAGCCTGTGGGCATCGGGCAGCTATCAAATAATATAAAGAAGATACATAATAACTCATTGGGTTTTTAGAAAGAAAAATTACCAAAACAGTGAGGAGGATGGATTGAAGAGGCAAGAGTTCACAGTTAAGGACTGTAGGAAAGGCTCTATCAATGGATATAAAGACAACATCTAGAGAGGGCTAAGAAAGAAGGAGATTAAGTGGATTGTTTATTGAGGTGGAATTGATGAGATTTGACAGCTAATTAGATATGGGAGTGGAGGAAGAGGGAGGAGTGAAAAGCTCTGAGAATTGTCAAACCTGATTACACAGGAGCAGGAAGCAGCCACCAAGGTAGAGACCAAAAAGGAGGAGAAGGAGGAAGCGGAGAAAAGGTTCTGGGAAGATACTGTTTAAAGCAAAAGTGAGAGACAGAAATGTAAATCTGGAATTCTAAAGAAAGATCCAAACAACAGAGAAAAAAAGGTGCTAATATGGAGTAGCAGAAATAATAAAACAGCAATAACAGTCAACATTTATTAATTGCCTATTTTCTGTCAGGTGCTATGTAAAACCCCCTTGCATTCTCAGTCCTCAGAACCCTCAGTTTTCAAATGAGGGAAGTGAAGTTTCAAAAGCTTAAGTGACTAACCTGACCTGAACAATTCACAGAAAAAAAAAAATACAAATGGCTTAAGCACATGAAAGGTACTCAAACTCAGTCAAAATTAAATAAGTGCAAATAATAAAAATAATAAAAATATACTTCTACAAAAGCACTAGTGATCAAAAACTCAGTGTGGATGTGAGAAATGTGAGAAATAGCTCACCTGTACATTGTTGGTGGAGATATAATTTGGGACAAAACTGTAGGTAGGCAATTTGGAAATAATTAGCATAATTTTAAATTTTGTGTCTTTTGGCCTAAGAATTCCACTTCTAAGAATTTGTTATATTGGTATATTTGCACATGAAAGCATGTGTGTGTGTGTATGTGTTATTCTTTTTTTTTTTTTTTAAGATTTTATTTTATTTATTTGACAGAGAGAGAGAAAGAGAAGGAGACTCCTACTGAGCAGGGAGCCTGATGCAAGACTTGATCCCAGGACCCTGGGATCATGACCTGAGCCAAAGGCAGACGCCTAATTGACTGAGCCACCCACGCACCCCAGTGTGTTATCCTTAAAGTTAGCACACAATAAAGTCATTTGGATTTGATGGAAATTCTGTGACCTAGATAATACTATCTACTTCAAATTAATGCTACTCTTCAGAGTCTTATGAGGCCTTCCTTTGTCTTCTAGGCTCCTTAATTTTTTTCACCTACCTTTTCTATTTTTCTTTTCCTCTTCCATAGAACCTGGTAGTAGCTAAAGTTAGTTTTTTGCTCAACTGGTATTTTAAACAAAGTGAGAGGGAGAGACTGAGAGAGAGGGAGAGAACTGGAGAGTGAGAAAGGGATTTGTGCCAACTAGCATCTCTTCCTGATCAGGTAATGTGGGAGGGAGGATAGAGAACTGAAAGTTGAACATTTAGACAGCAAATGCTGGGGGACAAGGTTCGCTCTCCAAATGCCCACCTCCTCTGCAACCCAACACTGGCATCCTCCCAAACAGCCCTCACTCAGATCCTTGTGTTTTCCCAGCACTCTCAATACACAATAGTCACCACGTTTTTAGTTAGTCCGGTACTCTGTCAACAGTGTAACCCAGTCATTTTTAATACCTAATATTGCAAAGTTTTGGACACAAAGAGCCAAAAGGAAAGGAAACAGATGAAGAAATGTAATGAAGCTCTATTGCATGCCAGATACTTTATTCTTCACAAAATCCTGGGAGATGGTTACTTTGATCTCCCTGTTTACAGATGTGGCAACAGAGGCTTGGCTGTTGTTAAGTAATTTTGCCAAAGAAAGACAGCCAATAATTAGGAGTGCTGAAATTCAAACTCAAGCATGTCTGGCCCAAGGCTCATGCTGTTCTACTTTCTGCTTCCCATTATGCCAGGGGACAAAAAACTTGAGTGCAAGAAGTAAAAATCATTCAAAACCTTGTGGACTTATTTCCCCCAATCTACTATTCATTTGGGAAGCTCAGCACCTGGCATGTTCAATGCAACGCAAGGGTTGAAAGTCAGCCTTCCCACTGATAACTTTCCCGTTGATCCCATTCTACTACTAACGAAACAGACCTGCTTCAGGTCTGCTTCTGAAGCAAAGTATCATGCAAAGAGGGATCAATTTTACTATCAAGGTTCAAACACCCAAATTTATATATACACTGCCACTTCGCTTTTTAAAAATTGATTCTTAATGGAATCTAGTATAAAACAACAATGGGATGGACAAGAAAAGATATAAAGAGAACCCCTCTTTACTTTCATCTTCCTTTAGGACGTTTGGGGCCATTAGGGAGAATAAATGAAAAAGAACAGATATACAAAATTGATAAATGATAAATTTGTCAGGTAAAATTAATAAAAGCTCCACTTCAAAAACTTATCCTGGTTAAAAAATGGTATACTATATCATTCTTGTATTTATAAATAAAATATTTATTAAGTTCCTTTTACATGCAAGGAAGCTTTTTATTTACTTATGTGAACAAAACTAACAGAGAACCTAATATGAAAATAAGAAGTGTCACAAACTAAACCATAATCCTAAGGAAAGCCACTTATTTTATTAAACTTTGTGGGTCATTATGACATAGCTTGGTCTGGCTAACTCATGGCTGCTTTCATTTTCAAGGGGTCTCCTGCCCTATATCATTCATTCATGAATTCATTCATGCAACAAATATTTATTGCCTATCTAGCTCTATATTGCTTTCTGTCTTTCTCTTCACAGACACACAGACTTCATAATGGGATTTATAACCATTACCCATCCTTACGTTTCTTCCCCCCTTAAATTTCCCTTACCTTTTCCACTCCATTTCGATGCTTTTGTCTCCCCAACCTCATAGTTTCCTCCAGATGACCCACCATGGACAAGTCTAACACACTGGAATCAAAGCTGAAGTCATAAGCAGGGGAAAACAGTGCATGCAATTGCATTAATATTTCTAGAGGGAAGAAGATGGCAGGGTACCCAAATTAAACTGAAAATGCAATTTAACATTTCAAAACTCTGGCACTCAAAGTTGTTTTCTCTGTTGATGAAACTGTAATTATACTACTGGGCAATTTAATTAATTTTCTGTTTTAGTACAAAAGTCCACGATTCTGCCTAAATAGAGTTAAATTAATGGAATATAAATCAGCTTGTCACATCTCCAAGAATTTTCATGAAGGGTATTTGGCTTTAATTTGTAAAAGCCAGTAAAGTCTCTACATGATGAAATTAATCATGCTTCTTTCATATCATTTCATCTAGAATGCAGGTAAAAAATGAATAATTTTATGTCCTCATTAACTATTTTGCCTGGAAAATACTAAAATTCTTAGATAAGCATTAAATTATTAGACCACAGAGATGACCCAAGATGTTCATTAAGTTAACTTTTTCCTGCTTGAAAAAAAAAAATCAAAGAAAAATCATTACTAGATCAGCATCAAAAAGTTACTATATGGGATGGGCTGTTTTATGTAATTATAAGTCTATGGATAAGAATGACTTCAAGACAGTAATCAATTTATAAATTTAGTTGAAGAAAAGCAGGGTGTCCCTTGCCCCAAAATTCCATTTCCATGACAGAAAGCACCTTTTCAAATAGTTGCATAAAGTGGCCCTTTCCATCAAGATTATTTCAACCTGCTAAATTTGAAATGCTTCACTCATAATTCCTACTCCACCAAATTCCTACCTCATTAAATTATTAACATATATACTTCTGTCTCTCTCTCTCTCATCACAGGTTACTCTTTGCAACAATCCTATTACTAATAGTTGAACAAATATCACAATCATCTCTTCACAGACGAGAAAATGGAGACTTCGAGAAGCTGAATGATTTTGACAGCAGTTTACTGTAGGAGAAATACTAAAGGATTTGAAGTCAGGAGACCAGGATCCTATTCCTTGTTCCTCCTATAACTAGCTATGTATTCCTGAATTAGTCACATCATCATTCTGCTCATTTTCCAGTAAGATGAGGGGCTAGTGTAAATTAACTCCAGGTGTATTTCAGTTCTAAGTTCTAAGTCTTGCCCAAGACTGAGAGAATCAGAATTAGGATACATGTCTTTGATTACTCATCTGGTTCTCTCTCCACTTCTCAAGTCAACAAACCTAAAAGTAAAAGATCCCCCATGCCTCCTTGGAACACCTTTGTTCCTCATGTCACATCAGCATAGTCCTACAAACTATGAAAGTAAAAGAGCAGACTAGAGGCAGTCTCATTAGACATCGATTCATTAGGACCACTGTATTATTTTTGTGAGCCAGCACTTATTTTCATAATTTTTTAAAATGTACCAATTTAACTAAAACAGGTCTCAAAGAACTAATGAAGACATTTAGTGTGACTTCATTAAGAACTGTTCCAGGAACCTAGCTCAGACATTTGACGGGCTGTCTGATCTTAAGCAAGTAAGCAAACTGGAATTGTTCTGAATCATTTCTAAATGTTTCATAGCTCTAGAATTTTTTAAAATTATTTTGATGAATGTCAACAAAGATGATAGAAATGCCTACCTTAGTCTTCAAAGAAACACACACGTGCAGAAAGGAGAGAAAAACAGCCTGTACCTAGTCTTTGCCAGAGGGCTGAGAAGCAAAGGATAGATACGTGGATCCTAAGAGCTCAGTCCAAACAGAATGCTGAGGAAATCTAAGTATGAAGAATAGAGGAGAGTGCCAGTAACTATGAGAACTAATGGACCAATGAAATTGGCTTACCTGCCTTTTGAGGCTCCTTTCAACTTTTTTTTTTAAGTCCATAAAAATTAGGGCAATGAAAGCATCCTACCAATGAAAAATATGGGTGTGACTAGACCCTCAGTTTCTCAACTATGTTAAGAATGTGGGCCCCAGGCCAGCGATGTTACAAATACCATGATTCTTAGCTGTACAGCTTGACAAATGTTCTTTCTCCACTAGTGTACCAATTCTGATCCAGCATATGCCAGTCAGACTGCATCTGTAGGTTGTTTCTTTTCCCCATTTAGTAAGAGGTTCTGCAACTGCCTGAAAAAATGAAACTACTTAGACCAGAGAAGTGGAGATTTGTTTCATTTGCATTGTAAAAGGCTGCACAACGAAGAACATTTCTTTAATGCCACAAGAAATTAAGTGGAAAGTCAAGACGTAATGCCTCTTCCACAACTAAAGAATTTGAAAATACCTCTTAAAAGCCATTCTAAAATGTAAAGAACCCATAGCTCCCACAAAGTGGGTTTATTTTTAAGAATTTATTTATTGAGAGTGCGCGCGCGCGCATGTACGTGTGTGTGTGTGTGTGTGTTTGTGTGTGTGTTCATGAGGGAGGGATTCAGAGGAGGAAGGAGAGGGAAAAGCAGACTCCACGCTGAGCAGGAGCCCAACACAGGGCTGGATCCCATAAACACGCCCCCACACACACACCCAGATCACAACCTGGAGATCACAACCCCAGCTGAAACTAAGAGTTGGTTGCTCAGCTGACTGAGCCCCCCCAAATGCCCCTCCCACAAAGTCCCACAAAGTGTTTTTAAATGCCCACCTGTTGAGCATAAATATTCAGTTGATCTTTACAGAAATAAGAGATTCTCTGTTCTAGATGTGAGGTAGTATTTGGAAGTCTAGCTAGGATAATGTGCTACCATTTTGACAATTTAATATAATTTGAAACTTGGAGAGTCTATTTAGACAGTGGTGGATGGAGAGTTAGAAATCACTGGCAAAGAAACAATTTGAAAATACAAAGCAAAAGCAAAATGTCGTTTTCACCAAGTTGGACCTTAATAAGTGAATAGATATAAAAGGGCAATCATGGCTTAAATTAAAATAAAGCCAAAAATTGTTCACTTTTGCAGTTAATTCAATGTGGCTTTATGAGTTTGGATGTAAAAAGTATAGGAAATAGAACAATCAATTACTTTTGTTTTTGTTCATTTTTCTGCTCAAAATCAAATAGACCAGAAAAATGTTATGTTTTAAGCCTGTTGAATTCCTCTTCCACCATGATTCACTGATACCTGGTATGACATGTCTGGCCTAGAAGAGAAGCAGATGTCATTCCAATAAGACCTCTGTTTCCTTGAACCCACATCCCCATTCATCATTTTTGTCACATGCTGAACACACACAGACACTTGGACCAGACTCAAGGTCCCACAGCCTCTGTGAATTCTAAAGAGATGGACAGATTATTCCATGAAATTGTTCAAACTACAGTAACCTTGGAATCAAGAAATAATGATAAACAATCACAACAATTATTTCCTATTTATTATGCCCAAGCCAGGAATCAATGAATTGCGATCAGTTCCCACCAGGATAAACCAGAATTCTTTATCTCCCTTACAAATATTGTGCTTTTAGGTAAGATCCCCCTAAGTCAATACATTAAGCTTTTACCCTTATCTAGACAGGGAGTGGCATAGTATGAAATCCTGTAGCTCTTAATTTCTCTTGCTGGCAAGATGGAAGTCAGTAGACTTTAGTTCTAATTCCAACACAGGATACTCAGGTAAGGCATTTATTAACTATCCTGTGCCTCAGCTCCACCACTTAAAAAATAACTTACCAATACCCAGCTTCCCTGCCTCCCCATTTCAGAGCAGAGGTTACAACTAAAAAATTGTCTGATGATTTCACAAGAATGGTGCATACCATTCCAAAGAATTATACTTTTCTGTAAGGGTCAGCAAATAACTGATTAGCAAAAAAAATAGCCTTTGGGGGAAAAGAAAAACAAACCTGCATCTCATACTTGGTTTGAACAAATGACAAGTACATCAATGTGCATTGTAATAAGCCACTTAATATTTTATAGGTTAGTGACTTCCAACAGCATCTGATATCAAATATTGGCCCAAACACTTTTGGAAGAAGTGGCAAAAAGTGGACGCTGATAAGCATCAGGCAATTTCCTCCCAACCTGTGCTCACAGACAGCTTGTGAATGTTAAAATTCCAGGCTCAAATTCTGATCCTTTCTGGGAAGTGCCATTCTCTCTGGACAGTAAATGGCAACCCAGGCCACAAGGCTGTGCATGCAGATGGTGTACAGAAAGAGGGAAGTCTGTTCTCATTGTGAGCTGTAATGCCTGGCTTGGAAATAAAGCTTTACCTTTCACCCTTCCACTAAAGCTGGAACAGCCCTGATTTCCATTGAAAGATCCACTTATTTCTTTTTTCAATGGCACCACAAAGGAAAACAGGACCAGAGATTATTCACCAAGACACAATGTACAGTACATCAATTTTCTTCATGCATGGATGATTACACCAACTGTTTAAAGTCTCAGGATTAGTCTTTTAAAGTGGCCACAAGTTGATCTTTAAGCCAATTTGTTCTCTTTTCAGCCCTATACTACAGTTCTGCAAACACAGCTTTAGTCTCCTTTTGTGAAATTTACATATAGGAGAACTAACAATATATAGTTCATGGAATAATCCATTGATCCGTTTGAGGTATTATGGAAAGTAATGGCATGACATACCATTACAAGGTTACTGCTGATAATTTGTGGCACAAACACCCAGCCTCTCTGGCCCATATTCACTCCACAGCACAGAGCAACTCAAATGATAGCATCAGTAGCATAAGTTAGATTTCTAGACTCTATTTTTTTTTAATTGTCCTTGTCTTTTGCATTTACCAAAGAAAACAAAGACTTCTACACATTCTCTTCCTATCTCTATTTCCTGTCTGGAACACAATGTACCATAACAAAAATAGGGAAATTCATGATTTATAAAAAGTGTTAGATTGCTCCATGGGGATGTAAACTCTGGTTTCAATGTTGGGACTCCAGTGAACACTGATTACTAAAAAAATTGACTCATCCTTTTTACCTTCACCATGAACCAGCAGTGGGTCTCTAGAACCATGTTTCCCTTTCTAAAGAACCCTTTTGCACTCATTCTTAATTTTGAGCATATCCTAGATAGAGGGAGGAGAGACACAGTAGTGGTTAAAAAGAAGAGCTAATGAAGCACTGGGCTGGCTCAGTCAGTAAAGCATACAACTCTGGATCTCAGGGTCATGAGTTCAAGCCCCACGTTGGGTGTACAGCCTATTTCACTTAAAAAAAAGAGGAACTAGTGGCCAAAAAACATCATCAGAGAATCTTTTACATCCTTCTTGTCCTAATTCTATCACTTCCCCAGTCATTAGGAGCCAAATATGGAAAAGATGGATTGTGTAACAAGGGAAGCTTGGCACACAATGCAGGGGAGAAATGCTTGGTTCCTTACCTCTGGTAGTTAGAAGTGACCATCTCCTTTAAACTCTCAACTCGTAAGATATAGAAAATAATCTCTTATTTCAGCTATAGCTTATTATTCACCGCCAAGTCCCAAAAGCAGTCCTCTGACTTTTTCTTTCAAAATTATATATAAGGGACATGTTAGAAAAGTCATTCACTTCTGGAATTTATTAGTACCAACATCATGATAGTCTTCAGAGCAATTATAACACATGATTCAGAAATTCCTCAGCTGAGGAAGTTTAATTAATAAAACACTGAGGTTTCTTAAAGCAAATGTTTTGCTTAAGAGAATAGTTGCCCATTTACTATATTTAGAAAAATCACCCCATTGCAAAATGCCATTTGGGATATACAGCCATCTTGGAAATCAAAGAGACATGTCCATAAAATTTTTTAGTGATTGCACATGGTATTTGTTTGCTTGTTTGTTTTTTGTTTGTTTATTTGGGATGTTTTCCCTTTGGTCTCTTTTCTGCTGATTAAAATATTTAGAATCATTTTCAGATGTTGAGTGACTAAGAAGGCAGAAGCACATGTGAATTGTTCAGCTCACTGGAGAGGGCAATGTTTTTATGATGATAGTTTCTAAATATAGAATAATTGCAAATACTAAATATTTTTCTTTCCTTCTCTTTCTTCCTCTCTCTCTCCTTCATTCTTTCCTCCTAATTCTCTAGGGGGGAAAAAGTATCTTTGAAAAGAAACCTGATGATTTCTATCTTTTAGTCCCTTCTAGTTTCCAGGCTGGAATGAAACTCCTGACATACCATATTAACTCTTTTTTTTTTTAAAGATTTTATTTATTTATTTGACAGATAGATAGAGAGCACAAGTAGGCAGAGTAGCAGGCAGAGGGAGAGGGAGAAGCAGGCCCTCCACCCAGCAGGGAGCCAGATGTGGGGGCTCGATCCCAGGACCCCAGGATCACAACATGAGCCGAAGGCAGCCGCTCAACCGACTGAGCCACCCAGGTGCCCCCATACTATATTAACTCTTAACTCTTTCCTTGCTCCTCAGCATTGATCTTGGCAATATTTTGTTTTGGTTTTGGGTTTGGGGTTTTTTTTTTTCTTGGATATGACACCAAAAGCACAAGCAACAAAAGCAAAAATCCACACATGGAACTACATTCAATTAAAAAGCTGCACAGCAAAAAAAAAAAAAAAAAAATCAAAAAAATGAAAAGTAAACTATGGAATGGGAAAAAAGTTTGCAAACCATGTATCTGATAAGAAGTTAATATTTAAAATATGTAAGGAACTCATACAACTCAACAGCAAAAAAAAAAAAAGGAAAGAAAAGAAAGAAAGTCTGATTAAAAAATAGGCAGAGGACTTGAATAGACATTTTCCTAAAGAAGACATACAAAAGGCCAACAAGTACATGAAAAGGTACTCAAAATCACTAATCATCAGGGAAATGCAAATCAAAATCACAGTGATATATATCACCTCACACCTGTTAGATGATTATTATTAAAAAGAAAATAATGCTGGTGAGTTTATGGAAAAGAGGGAATGCTTGTGCACTGTTGGTGGGAATGAAATTAATACAGTCTATACAGAAAACAGTATGGAGGTTCCTCAAAAAATTAAAAATAAAATTATCACATGATTCAGCAATCCCAGTCCTGGGTATATATCCAAAGGAGATGAAATCACTATCACAGAGAGATATCTACACTCCCATGTTCACTGAAACACTACTTACAATAGCCAGGACATGGGAACAACCTAAGTATTATTCAGCCTTAAAAAAAGAAGAAAATCCTGCCATTTGTGACAACATAGATGGACTCTAAGGGCACTGAGTAAAGGTATGAAAGAAAAAAAACATTAAATCAACATCACAGAGTCACATATCCTAGTCTCAAGGCCTTGCAGAGCCTTAAAAAAGGGAGATGTAGAAGATGGTAGACAGCCAACAGTGTCAATGAAGTTCTAGCCCATAAAGAACCAAGATATGAAAGGAGAAAACAACGTCTTCAGGGAATCTAATAAAATGCACATATGCTAAGTGAAGTAAGTCAAACAAAGAAAAACAAATACTGTATGATCTCGCTGATATGTGGAAGATAAAAACATTGAACTCATAGAAACAGAGGGTAGAATGATGGTTGCCAGGGGCTGAGGGTGTGGGGAAAATAAGGATATGTTGGTCAAAGGGTACAAACCTTCAGTTATAAGATGAGTAAGTTCTGAGGATCTAATGCAAAGCATGATAACTATGTGTACAGCATGATGACTATAGTTAATAATGCTGTGTTGTATACTTGAAAATCATGAGAGCAGACCGTTAATATTCTCACCATAACAAAAATTACAACAAACTGGTAATTATGTGAGGTGAGAGATATGTTAACTAACCTTATTGTGGTAAATATTTCTCAATATAGATGTGTATCAAATCATCACTTGTGCACTTTAAACTTATACAATATTGTATATCAATTATATCTCAATAAAGCTGGAAAAAGATCTTTGAGAGGGGATTGGCTCCTACAAATATTAAATAAAGCTAAACAGTCTTTCAAATTAACATAGTGTTTCTGGTGCATACAGACCAGTGGAACAGAAACAGATGTAAGGATATTTAGTATATGATAAAATCATCATCTCAAATCACTGAAGCAAACATGGGATATTAAATAAATGATGCTAGGATGTCTGGTTAGCCATTTGAAAACATAAAATTAAACTAATACTTTACACCATACCCAATACATAAATTCCAAATGGATCAGGGTTCTAAATATAAAAAAATAAAACCACATGTGTATAAGAAAATATGGAGGAATTCCTGTATTAACTAGGTATAGGCTAAAGTTCTCTATGACTCAAAACCAACAAACAATAAAAAGGTCAATAAAAAGACCACGTTAAAAAATATTTTTAATAAAAAAGGAAAGAAATTCTAACATATGCTACAACATGGATAAAGCTTAAGGACATTTTGCTAAGAGAAATAAGCCAGTCACAAAAGAACAAATATTGTATGATTCCACTTATATAAGGTACCTAGATTAGTCAAATTCATAGAGACAAAAAGTAGAACTGTTGGTTGCTAGGGGCTAGAGGGAAAGGGAAATGGGGAGTTGTCATTTCATGGGTACAGAGTTTCAGTTTTACAATAAAAGAGTTCTGGAAATTGGTTGCACAACAATGTAAATATACTGAACTGTACACTTAAAAATTATTAAGATGATAAGTTCCATTTTATGCATTTTTTTACCATAATTAAAAATAAAAATAAATTTTTAAAAGCTAATTTTAAACTCTGTCCTTGCCAGAGACCTGCACAAATTAGATTTCTAAGGGAAAATTCCTCATGAGATTTTTTCCAAGAAAAGCAAAGTAGGATCTGAGCTATTAGAAGGAGCGATCCACGTTGATACTTCCTACCAAGGAGGGTCCAGTTAACTTTTGCCAGTGCATTTGCAAAACAGAGGAGAATTTGTGCAGTGGTTCTAGTATTAATCCCCATAGCCACTTCACCCTACTCAACCCCAACTCTTTTTAATACTTTACCAGGCACCAACTTCTACAATCCCAAGAAATTCAGAAAAAGCAAGACGTGTCTACAAAATGACTACTGTAAAAACAGGTCAAGCATTTAAACAGAGGTATGGAAAATGTTTTCTTCTCCCCTCTCCCCACCATGCACTAAATGGCTTTGCCTAGCTGCCTATCGACTTGTTTAAGTTACCCATCACGAATAACCCGAGTAAAGGTATGAAAGGGAAAAAAAACATTAAATCAACATCACAGAGTCACATATCCTAGTCTCAAGGCCTTGCAGAGCCTTAAAAAAGGGAGATGTAAAAGATGGTAGACGGCCAACAGTGTCAATGAAGTTCTAGCCCATAAAGAACCAAGATATGAAAGGAGAAAACAATGCCTTCAGGGAATCTAATAAAATTAACAGAAAATGGGGACAGGAAGAATATTCAATAGGAGCTGCTGTTTGAAGTTTCATCAGTGATAGTAACATATTTAGAGAAAAAAATGTATCAAAAAGACTGAATGGGTTTGTTCGCATAGAAAATAGGGATTCAGAGAAGCAAGTAGGGTGACGTATGCTCACCACTCTCAAGGATAGGAAGGCACAAGACAGAAAAAGAGAACCTTTACTTTGGGTTCTGCCATGTCCTCGTGTGAAATAACCTTAAAGCTATCTATATATATATATAGATAGAGATATAAAAAGATACATAGATATATGGATATATATCAAGTTTTGATTACTAATTGGACTCTCCAGAACTACCATATTGAAAGAAATGTGCTCTGATAAGTGTTTCAGGTATTGTTCTCACAGGATAAGGGCATTATCAAAAGAATATTCAGGTTAGAGTGAGTCTATTTCTGACTGTTAACTCTAAAAGCACTGGTAAAGTTTAGTTTCTAGGCCTTGGGCCAAAACAATTTCACCAAGCTGATGCCACTCTGCAGGACCTCAACTAATCAGTCTTCTATCAACTTTTCTCATGATTGTGTAATACATAATATTTAATAAAAAAATTTTACCAGATTTTTAAATAAAAGAGTATGGGATATGTTCCATGAAGCACATCACGGTAGTGGCCCCTGGTTACCCAAGTTCATGAAGAACCCGAATGCTTCATGAGAAAGGGAGTGTAGAAGAGATGGAAATGCTCTTCTTGCCTGGTCAACAATCTTTCATAATCGTAAGACTTTCATAAAAAGACTTCTAATCAACCTTTTCAGTCAGCCATTTGAACACTAAGTTACGTGTAAGACTACCATATAATTTATCATCTACACCAAGACACTTTTGAAAGTAAGAGAAAATATTTTTGATATAAACAACAGGCGTAAAATAGGACTGTCCCAAGCAAACAGAGGTATATTATTATCATAGTCTTATGGCCTTGGTCACTGAATATTCATTATATATCTACTTAGAAGGAGGACCGACACTCCTTGCAATTAAAAAAAAAAAAAAAACTAGGAGCTTTTGAGACAGTGATCTCAATTCATTATTCAATAAACAAAGTAATTTCCCAAAGACAGAAAAACTTAGGATGACATTGGTCTGCTCATCTTCCCCAAAAAATGTGTTCTGCTCAAGGTTAGTATGAAAAAGAAACTCCTACTGCTGCTGATAAAGCCATCTGTGCTTCAGAGATGGCTGACAGGTGCCTCCAGAAGAAGCAATCAAAAGTCATCAACGATCAAAATCATGACAATTAAATACAAGGATCTATTAGGGTCTTATTATCCAAATTTCAATGAAAATAATTCAAACACCCTCTTCCCCAAAGAGAAGAGCAGTTACTTTATTTTCTAAATCCATTGGTTGCACTCTGCTTTTCAGATCATAACTGGAATAGCTTGAGCCCTCAAAATTTTTCAAGAGTACACTCTTCTCTCGTTGTAGATTTTCAGCCAGACCACTTTTATAACCAAGGAAATGTATTCTGGGAAGATGTGGCATTTTTAAAAGCTCAAAATTGAAAACATATATTCTATAAATAAATCTACAATGAAGTGCTAAAAGGTTTATTTCTGATTTCTTATTTCACAAACTAGGAACTAGGCATAAAAATATTGGGCCATAAAATGCTTAAAAAGTAGATTACTAGAAACTAATAGAACACGTTATTATCTATTGAGCCAATGATGGGTCAAATGGCATTTTGAATTCTTGCAGAGAATATGAATATGACCTTCATGTATACCATTTACAGAAAGCAATTTTATTTACATTTTTAAATCCACATAAAGGTGAAAGATGATAGTGCTGCAAAATGGAACATTTAATTTTTTGCCCCAAGGCATAACTGAGCTCTCCCAAGGTCAAATGTAGCACAAGACTGAAATGACACCAGGCTCTCCCCCTGCCATTCCATGCCAGAGGGCTTCCACTTTGGGCAGAAATATCTTGGATCTACTTTTATTCTTCAGAAATAGAAAAATTCCTAAATCCAACATGAGTAATTCTATAGAATATTTTGTGAGCATTTTTCTATTTTATTTTTAAAATCATATATCCAGACTATGATAAAAATGCCTAAGCTAAACTAGTTGAATGTTTGGGACTATTCTGACAATAAGGTATTAAACTAAACAGATTTTTTAAAGTTTCTTAGTTTGTATCATCACACAAAAATTTTGCTCTTAAAAGAATATGGATTTACATCTCTGTTTTATATCTGGTAAGCTGTTGGAACACAGGATTCATGAGAATAAATGCCATGGGAGAAACTGGAGTTTATGCCTCCTACATGTGGTTATCCCCTTACAAATAAGCTCTATTCTCCTCTCCCCATCTCCTCATGTCCAGACATGGCAAGTAATTCACAAAACAGATGTATGATTTGCTAGGGGAGATACAGATGTTATGGATCATTTTAAACTCCATCACAGATGACTGTGAGGGTTGTGCTTTATGCCCTGGTCTCACTTATTACCTTACCCTGAGGGCCAGGGATCATTTTTCATATCAGTCAGGTCAATAGATGCAGACATCCTAAAGAGATTGTGTCCCACATGCCATCAGCACAAACTTAAGTCACAACCATTGATATCAAACTTGCATTTGTTACCCTTGTATCCCCCATTTGATGGGAAGCCCTTCAAGAGTAACAACATCTAAATAAAACTACTACATTATGGTAAAACCACAGCAATTTTATGTACACTCCAGCTACCCAAATAAGAAGAACTGTGCATTAAAGTGGAAAGCAACAGTTACTTCTTTCAAAAACTTTAAAATGAGTCTCATTCTCCTCCCCCTCCATTATGTGTGCCCATGCATGCACACATGCACACATGCACACACACACACACACAATATGGTGCAGTAATTTGAAGAATTAGACTGTCTGGGATAGAATATCACCACCTTGCACCAGACACATTCTCAATGCCTCAATTTCCTCATCTATAAAATGGTGTATTACTAATGATATGACTAGGATGGGCATAGTAATATCATAACATGATATTAACAAAACTTTACTGATATTAGTAATACCTACCATCTCATAGGATTGAGAAAATAAAGTGAGAATGAAAAAGAAAATCCATGCTAAAGTCCAGGCACAGTGCTTGGCTCTGGGTATAAACAGGAATGTAGAACATTTTATCCCCATCAGTCACCCCATACCTTTCCCAATTCTCATGTCAAATCCAAGACACAAAATAGTGTTTCTATATAGGAACTCTTCTTGGAGACCCAGAGCAATGCCTTGAAAAGAGGCATATGGTGGCAGACAGGAGATATTTTGGGCAGCATAGGAGAGGGGTGCTGTGGTTCTCATCCTATCAAATTATTTCGTCTAGTACTACTGGGAGCTTATGGTGCTGCCACATCTAGGCATTCAGCTAGAATGAACTTTAATGGAGGAAAGTAGTCTATATCCCCTGCCCAAAGGTCCCTGCACTTTAAAACTAGTAGGCGAGATGTTCTGATTACCTTGTGTGCAACGTTTAAGAGAATTTCAAGTGTTAAAGTAATTAAAAGCAATTACTGCTCATAAATACCAATATTTTAAATTAGATCTTAATAAATGTTCACACTGTTTGCCACCTAAAATTAAAACATCACAAGAATTCTCACTCAACTAGGCAATCTGTTCATTAGGCCTGTCAAAGGCTTGTGTCTTCCTTTCAATAAACACTTGATTGGTTGCTAAGGAAATGGCCATCTTTTTCTGGCTTTAGTCACAATGGTTACTATTCACATTAAATATTTACAGCTCTCTGGGCAACACTGGGCAACTGTCCAGCAATAAGCAAGTGGGAAACCAAAGACAGGATGGTCCTAGGGTAGAGTCAGTCCTTGCATTTCACCCATATAACGGCTGTGTTGGGAGCAGGAGACCCTGGCCCAGAAACCTTTCTGTCTAATGGGTAACGAGACTTTTTTCTTTACTAGCTCACCACTCCTATGTGTCAGCACCTTTCAGAGCTCTTTAGAGCACATTAACTCAGTTAATTGTCAGTAGTAACTCCATGGGGTAGAAAGTATTGTTAACCCCATATTATAGACAAGGAAATCAGGGTCTGAGAGGTTAAAAAGTTTGCCCAAGATCACAGAATTAAGAAAATACACTGCCATTCTCTTCCCCTCCTTTTTCTTAACCAGTCTTTTTCAGTGCTGCTTCCCTTACGAACTGAAGTGAGCGATCTGAGAGAGAGAGAGAGAGGGAAAGATCCTGGGATGACTGAAAAGGGGCCAGGTCCTCATTGGAGCCCAGAAGTCCTCCACTTTCTCATCAGAACTCCTCTATTTCTACCAAGAATTCAATGTTGACACTTGACACCAGGACATTACCCACCTAGTAGGTATAGTATAGTATAGTATAGTATAGTATAGTATAGTATAGTAGAGTAGAGTATAGTATAGTATAATATATTTTGGTAGGATATCAGCCATCTTTCCAAATGTGCATTTGCCTTTAAAGCCTCTTATTTTCTTCACCATTTGGTCAAAGAACAGAAGCAGGCTGTGGGAGGTGGGGCTGGGGGCGGGGGTGGAATCCAGCAATCTGAGACATGTGCATATGCATCTGGCCACACATTAATTAGAACCATTCTAACTGTAAAGGATTTCAGTCAAGAATGCAAGGCAGGATTAAACATCTTGGGCCAAATCATTCACTTTTCATGCTTCCACTCTCCAGCACATTTCAGAGAGCAGAGCTGCAGATCCAAAAGTGGCAGTTCAGCTCATCTGTGCTCATGCCAGATCTGCACTGGTTTGATAATGGCTAGAGATTATGGCTGGCTCTTCGGTGCAGCTGTTCATAACTCTGCCTTATTCAACCTAAAGAAATAAGGTTGAAAATCTAACATGAGGCATTCATCATTCAATTATGTATTTCTTGTGAAAGAGGCAAAAACACTTCCATGTTTTGCAAAATCTCCACATCAATAGCAATTAAGTTTCACATGAAGACCAGAGAAATACTACACTGACTATGGATGAATAACTTCCTTTCAAATGCAATGGTTTGCATCTTTCTCTAAATTTAGTTCTGTAAAACAATAAATGATGGTGCTCTGGTGCAACAAACTACACACAAATGACTGAAAAAGATATGTGAATAAAGGTATTTTATACTTTCAATTTTAGAGATCATATAGTCAGCCCTATTACCAACACCACAGCTGCTCCAAGAACAAATCACAACTCATCATTCTACAAATAGATTTAGAATCAAACCTGGGATTAATTATAGTATTTTCATTGAAAACTTCTCAAACAGAAAGTATAATGGAATTCACGTAATCCAGCTCAGGTTTTTAAGAGTTTTCCATCATGCGTTGAGCAGCATCAGCAATGAATATAGCCAGTTGGTAACTTAGGGCACTTGTTCCTTATTTAAAGATGTTAACAATAGTATAAGGGTCATTTTTACAGCGAGAGAAAAAAAAGTCTGACTATTCTAGGTAATCTTTAAATTAAATGAAATAGGGTGAAGGGGGAAGGTTTTGAAAAAGCAACTATGGTTTTTGGTCATGATAATTCTCAATCCAATCAGGCAAAAGAAAAGAAATGTTTTATTCTCTAAATGAAAATACACAATTAAAAACAAAGAAAGAAAATAGAAGAAAGAAATTCATAGTGAGGCGTATGGCATATCTTCAAAAATCCATAAACCAAGTGAAAGAATTAAGAAAACTGTAGTCTTTAATATATGTGTAAAGGAAGAAAAGAATAAGCCCCTCCAATTTTTCTAAATTTTGCCCACATTTATGGAAAGTAGCTGAAGAGATTTATTTTAATAATTTCACTATATTCAGAAAGTCTGGTTTTTATGAAGTTTGAGGCTAACTTAAGCCCTCCACTTATTTTCTTCTTCAAAATTGCATCTTAAATATTTACAGTACACAACTCCAATAAAACAATAAATATACTGTTGATCATTTTAAACAAAATAATAACACGATATTGGAGGGTTGTTCTTTTTTTTTCTTCATAGTGGCCCATGGATCTCCTTGTAATTTGGCAAATTAATAAATGCATCCTTCCTAAAATCTTGGTTGTGTACTTAGATGTTGCCTTGGAGTCTTACAATCAGTTTTCAAAAACTGGTCAAGTACATAAAAGAAGGGGCAGCCTTATGATTAGCACATCAGTGCACAAAGAAGGACAATAAATTTCCATCACATTGTCAAACTCACTCAAAACAATCAAATATTTCACCGAACCATTTACAACTGTTCAATGCACACAAAACCTGACTTTATATTCTTCCTATTTTAAGTAGATGTGATATTTTACAAGGGCTTCACAAGTAAGAGACTGAATGTAAAGCAGTCCATTAATTCTATATAAGCTGTTTTATATACCTGTGGGCCTCTAGTAACATTCAGATACAAGGTTACAAGGAGAAGAATCATCTTCTAAAGTTTGGTTGGAGAGGTTGCCATATATTATATATACATAACTAAAATTCCAGCTGTCAAGCCAGCAGTCTCTCTTTTCCAAAACTGCTTTCGCGCTCTGGCTGAAAATACTGACATAAACAGGACAACAGTATAGTATCAGTTACCAGATTGGAAATGTTATTGTCAAACTCAAGTTGAAATTTCAAGACCAGCAACTTAGAAAACAAAAGAATTCCCCACTATGATTTCCCAGGGAATCTTTCCAAGAGAGATGTACAGATGTATATCCAATCTTGCTCTGCTATGTGTGCATATGTGTATGTTTAACTTGGAAATGAAAAAGACTATTTTAAGTCAGAAAATTTTCTCTAAGCTTTTCTATCATAATTTTTCCTGGTAATAACCTATCTTAGAGAAGAAAATATGTGTCTCCTTCTTTTTAGACTGTAACTTTCAATTTTATTAAAATTCCTCCCAATCTGCAGTGTGATGTCTTTGTGTTGGCTCTGGAAGGCCATGTTACACTATGTATACATGTGTGTCTTGTGATGGGTTAGGTACAGGGAGAGACAGAATAATGTAGGGCCTTGAAGGTGTTTCCAGCTAGCTCTTTCTGCTCAGCTTTCTTGCATCATACTGCAACTTTGCCATGCTAAGCCCATTGTACATTTTCAGTGAGTGGTTAGCCTGGCCTTTTGTTCCACTAAGTTAGTACAAGCTAATAAATGTCTTTTCACTTTATTGGAATCTTTCCTTTAAAAGGCATGACTTTGGGGTCTGGTCTTACAGAGATAGTCTTTTAGACTTGAGAAAAGTAAAGTAAAAGGACATTCCTGCTAATATCAAAGCAGGCTTATTACTTCAATATAAGCACTTCCTTAATTTTCCTTCCTCAGCATGCTACATAAATATAAGCAAAAAGGCTCTCCGCTGGATGCATGTTACATATATCTCACAGAGTTTAATTATAAAGCCTCTAAAAATGAAGATGGTGGGAGGAAATGATGTCAGTAGATCATACAGTCCTGGTATTGAGTTAGCCGGCTGTCTCTGACAGCATGCAAACAAAGACACTCAGGTAATCACAATATACCATGAAAGGCTGGGCTCTGAGGAAAAGAAAATCCAAGTGAAGGTGAAAGGTATTATTTCTACTTTAGTGCTTGGAAGTGCACAATTTTAATTTTTGTTTTCATTAATGTTATAGATGTTATTATAATTGTGATAATTTTAATGCAATTAAGGAGGTGGAGTTAGTTTTTTTTTAAGTGCCACACCCTATCTTCTCTGCTAGACTGATCTGTTATAAAGAAGGGATGAGCCAGATGAAGGCCAAGCACTCAAAAATACACAACCACTCACAACACACACAACACCTCACTTTGTTGACCTGAAGAGGAATGGCATTGCAGGAAACAGTGAAGACACCCGCATAAGAATACAACTTCCAACCCAGCAGCTGCCCACCAGGGGCAGCAGGCAACTTCTAAGAGTGAGAAAGACTGTGCCCAGGAGTGCGGGCTGCACAAGTGGGGAGAAATAGGAAAACGCTGTGCAATTCACTAGGCAGGACCCTGGACACTAGAGCCACTTTAGTGGGTTAAGGTGGGACCCATTCCCAGGCTTTAAAAACTGCAGTGGGTTGACCCATGGGCAAAAGGCCAGCTTCTTGCTGGAAAGAGGAAGGCTGGTCTCAGCCAGGCCTTCTAGAAAACCCTGGAAGGCGTTGCTCCTGAACCTTCCCTTCCATTCCTATTCAATTCCCGGCCTCTCTTCACCTCCAGATTGGCTCTCTTCTCGCGTGTTTGCCTTTCTCCAAGCTGGCTTCTCACACAGGTTGATGGAGAACTGCCTGCCAGACCTCTGCTCCTTTAACACTGCGGGGATTTGCAGAATCGGGTATCCTGAAAGGATTACCTCTTAAACTGAGGCGAGAGAAACAGACAGAACTTCCCAGCCAACCTTCGCCTTTGACACAGAGAACCCCTAGCGCCAACTCTGGGTACTCCCCGGCTTACTTCTGGACCAAATCAACCGTGCGACTACCGCCAAGGAGGAACTGCTCAATCTCCTTATTTACTTAACAAAACAAACAGACAAAAAGCCCCTAAACCCCGAACAACCCCCAAACACAGCCACTGTCCCGTCTCCCCTTTCCTTCCTCCACCCCTCTTCTCCGGCTGTTGTTGCACACTCTCCCCTGGCCTTTCTGAACCCTCTAGAGCCAACACTGAGGTCATTTAAAGTTAAGGAGAAACTTCCCCCTACCCCATCCTGGTTCTAATGATGATAGATTCCACGCTGCATCAGGCCCCACGCCGGGGAAATAATGAGGCTGCATCCCAATTCGTCTGCATTAAAGGCGAGCCAAGCACTTTCGATAGGAAATATATCGATTCTTTTGCCCGAGCGGTAGTTTGTCCTGCTTCCCGTGAATAATTACTGCTCCTTTAGAAATTCATAATAATTACGACTTCCCACCCTCCACCCGCGTCGCTCTTTAAGAGCGCCTGATCCTGGAGGCTGTCTCGGTGTCTCCAGCCGTGTTCCCTGCAGGTGGGAGATAGGGCATGAATCACTTCTCCCCACTTGGTTTTACTCTGGCGAGAAAGGTAATCCCTCTCCGTACCTCAGTTTCCTTGTGTGTCAAACGGGCGTTTTACGTTGTTAAAGACACTTACAGCTCTACATCACTTGATTCATGTTTGTTTGTGAGGAGGGGTAGATTTAACGAACTGTGCAAGGGAATGCGGACGCGGGAGGAGAAAGTGGGGGAAACAAGGGTTCACCTCCCCTCAGCCTAAACTCTGTGGTAATCACGTGATGCCGCAGCCGCGGAAGTTGGGGGGGACGTGGTGCAAACGAGCCGATCTGGCCACAGGAAACAGTGGGGACCTAGCGATCTGAGCTCAGTGCTCCCGAAAGACTGGGAGAGGGAGGCGGGTCGTTAGAGTCGCGCCTGGGCGGTAGAGAAGTGTCTGCGGAATGCGCCAACTCTACTTCAAGAGGGACCGAGCGCGCACCTCCGCGATGGAGTAGGGCCGGTCTGCGGACACCCGGCGGGGCGGAGCCTGTGGCTCTGTCCGTGGTTCTGAAGAACCGCTCCGCCGGCCGGGCTTTCTCAGCCGCCGGCCACCCACCCATTCGGTTTCAGTGTCCGCGACCTCCCTCCGGAGAACTGCTGCACTCCTGCCTGCTGCCCCAGAAGCACCGAAGCTCGGCGGCGTCGACAAAAAGTTCCCCCGAAGCAACGCTTTGGTGTGAAGGCTTGGGGTCTAGACGCGAGAGGGCTGTACCTATGTTTTCTTAAACCAGTTGGGATTGCTCGAGGTCACCTCAGGCTAAAAGAAGACAAAAGAGCGCGCAGCTGTGGCGGCAGCGACTCCGGCTGGCAAACTTCCCGGGGCCCGAACACTGCGGCTTTGGTGAGAACGACAGGGTTTCCAAGTCTAGGATATGAAGCCTACGTCGAAGAAAGTTTCTCGCTTCTAACTGTAGAAGACGACTTGAAATGGCCTTTCAAGTCAGGTTCAACAGGGACTCGCAGAGCTCCCACGAGCCAGTGTCTAAGGAAACACTCGGTATTTCTAAGCAGCAATTTGTCTTATTGTGGGAGAAAGAAGCACTACATGAAAAGCCTCTCGGTTTTCCATTCTCATGCAGATGAGGTGATGCGCTCCGGCTGTGGCCTGTGTATCCTCCTCCCCAACGTATTTCCAATACTCTCATTAATTTAAAGGAAGTAGGAGCGTTAGAAGTCTTTTCGCTACTAGCGGCGGGAGAGGCAAGCCGATGCACTCTCACTGCTCCGGGGACCCCACGGTGCTCTCTATCCCAGAGACCCGGCTCTGGGCGCCACCTTGCTTTCCACCACCCAGAGCACCCGACTAAACGACAAAGGAACTTTCTGTAACGAAGGTCACCTGAGGAAAGGATTTCTCTCCGTCCCACCCCCACCTCACCCCCGCCAGCCCGCACCTCCATAGTAAACAAAATATTCCAGAAAAAGCTGTTTGCAGAGGGGGTAATTAGGTTTTCAGTCCACAGCAGAAACGCGGCGCACTCATTAGAAGTTTAAACAACAGCCAGCAACCCTTGAGGGCAGATGGCAAACTTGGAAAATGCGCAAACGCGCTTCTAGGCGCGCGGAGGGGCACGAAGAAGCCGCCAATATATATTATCTCAATAAAAAGCCGCTCTTGGATAGCTTGCATAGTAATTGAGATGGGCGCTCATTTCTGATCTGGGCTGGCATTTCCTCATCTCGAGCTCACAGAGCCAACTCAGGAAATTGCTGGTAATATTCATCTGGGGAGCACTTTCATTAAACGTAATTCATTCGACTTTCACAATAAATTGAGTGACATCCTTACAGCGGAACCTTTTTATCCCTGATTAAGTGCTTGCCAAGCTTTGGTTTCCCACTTTATTGTCACATTCCTTCAAGCAGAGTCGTCAACATGCCAATCGACAGCAGAAAAAATGTGCGCGCCTTGTTTACCAAGCTCCGGGAGGGGTTAGTGCTGACACAGAGAAAAAGAGCTGGTCACAAGCTTGAGTAGCGGATAAATCAAGACCGCAACTTCCTGCAGACAAGCGTCCGGACCTAAAGAATGGTAGCGAGGAGATTGCAGGGCGAGGCTAGAGAGCGTACTCGCTTTGCCACCCCGCTGCTCCTGTAAGCAGCTGACCCGACCAGCGGCTCGCCAACCTGACTAGCCCGCCTCCCCCTATTAATTAAAATGGCGAAGACTGGTTAGGTCTTAGAATGAGATCTGGAAGCTCCAGAAGGACTTGGTTGCTTTAAGGGAACTTTCCAGGATCGAATCAAAGCTAGGCACCTTACTTAAAAACAAACAAACAACTCCGAAAGAATGCACACTTCCTAACTGGCTATTTGAGAGCATGCAACTTTCAGAGCTTCCATCGGCTTTATTTCTGGGCGGGGGAGTGCAAGAAGAGTGTCATTCCTCATTCCCAAGATTCCCTTTCGACTCTTAAAATCATCACCGCGACAGCCAAACCCATCCGGGGCTCTTCAGACCCCGGAATTCCAAGCAAAGCTGAGGAGCACCTCGATATTTCAGGACTGGGAGAAACCAGGAAGGCGTCCCTTTGCCAATTCCTGGTCCCTTCTCCCCCACCCCCTATAAAATCAAAGAAGGCCAAGACAGAAAATTGCGTATTTGAAAAAGCAATACCCAAATGCTTTCATCACTCAAATGTCCTTTTGAAAATATTGTCCACGGTGGTTATTACCTGGACAATGCTGTCAATTTCTGTAGTCTGCAGAAAATTTTCCCTCAGATAGAAAAGTAGGACATTGGGCACCTATCTCAAAAAAAATCAACCAATTTCCCTGCCACCAGATATATTTTTCACCCAGACAACACTTTCATTAAGGAGGAAATAGCCGTCAACAATTCAAAGCCAAATAGAAATCAACTTCGCACAAAGAGGAGCTACGAACTTAATGGCTTTCAGAGAAAATACAGCTGAGAAAGTTGGAGTGATTCTGGTTCTCCCTTCCTAATACTGAAGGCAGTTTCTCCCAGAAGCTATCACTAGAAGGCCCCAGACTACCATCATCCTCCTGAAGTGTGGCAGAAGGGCAACCCATCCAAGTGCTTCCCACACACCAGGGGAGCTGCTTTCTTGGTCAATGGAAAATTGAACACTTCAGGAAAATGCCTGAAATAGTAGCAACCCCCCCCCCCCCCCACACACACACACACAGAGCCCTAGAATATGACTTTGGACTGGTAAGTTTTCATGTTGTGCTGCTGGAGCTCAGGCTCCTTTGAAAATCTAGGTTTAATCCTGTATCAGGAAGGTTGGTCTGGGATAGAAAAATCCGGAAATGCGGTGGTGTTGGGGAAATTTTAGTACTGCCACCAAGAACTGGCCTTAACAGAAAACACTGAATAAGCCACTGTTAGATAGTTAATGCACTTTTCTTTTCAGGAATAAGCTCAAATTGTAAAATTTTCAGTGGGAAGAGGCTTAATTTTCATACCTAGTCCAAAGGATGGACATTGGTGGTCTCTCTCCTGCTGCTTTTCCCTCACCTTCCTCAGTTCTTAATAGCCACCTTCACGCTGAGTGAAATTCATCCAAATGCTCTGGCTTCTAATAGTGCAGAGGTAGTACTCCATGGATATATTAATCACTCTTTAATCTCTGCTGAACAATTGGAGTGGTATTCACATTTTAAGGACACTCTAAATCCGAGGGAATAACTGACTCAAAATCTTTTTTTAAGGACAAAGTTTAGAAAGAATTTTTCAATTCTTGCCCATATTGGTTTAAAAAGCAACTAGATTATTAGCAATTTTAATTCCTAGCAGAATTGGAGGGACCTAAATTGGAGGGTGAGGAGCCTCTTCTCATGAAAATAGAACTGTGGATGTGTGACTGATCACAATAACATCATTCAACCCCTTGCCAGATTCTCTGGACTCAATTTCTGAGTAACTTTTTTGTTGACATGCCCAGGGAGTGCTCATTAGATTCAGTTCTCAACTCTGAAAATTGCCACAGGTGAGCCACCAACAGGACACCTCTGCTTTCTGCTGGGAGGTGCTCTCCCTGTGTGCTCTGGCCTATCCTTCAGTTTGATGCACCGAAAAGAACCCAGTTTAGGACTCCCTTTCTTCAGAACCAGAAATCACATTTTCCTAGTTTATCCAGTGTGTGCTTCAATTCAGTTAAAATGCCATCGTCCTGTTACCCCATCATACTGAAAACATCCTGGTATCAGTCCAGAACTGACAGGAGAATAAAGATTGCAGGACCTTTATTTTTATTTTTAAACAAGTTTTGTTATGCGATAGGCATGTCTCCTGATGAAATGAGACTTTTAAATCTATAATACACAAAATTCAACAGACAGAAAATCTCCTTGCCTTTATTTTTTTTAAAATGGTTTCCTTCTTCCCTGCATTTATGGCTGGAGTTAGCCCTGTGGTGATTTTTTTAGTCTGCTAGCTAATATGCTTCAGAAGCTTACTTTGTAGACACATTTCTAATTAACTTCCCATTGCAGTACTAAATAAGCTTCCAGTTTGAAATAAGAACAGACTCATCTCTCGATAAACACAAAAACACTCAAAACCCTCAACCTAGAACAGGCATCCAAAAAAACCTGGGCCAAGAAACATTTTGAGAACATTCACTCAAATACAGGCAGAAGAGTGTGACTTAAGAAAGGAGCACTGAACCTGCTGGACAGAGAATTGTTTTTCACTTAAAAAATAAATTAAAAATCCCCAATTTGGGAATACGTAAGGTATTTCTCTGTAAGTAGAAGCAGGAATATTTTTGTATAAGAGATACCTACACAAATCTTGTTCCCCTGGACATAATGTGGCAATCACTGCTTGGAAAACATAACTGGGATTCCAGGGGCTTAAAGGGAAAGGTGCACTGTGCTATCAGCTAGTAGGCAATGCATAAATAGAGCACCCTGTCACTTAACTTGTGGTGTGAGCTCATAAAGACATAAAATTACTCATTAAACTCCTTCTTGGTTTATGGCAACTCAAGGAGAAAAAAATAAAATAAAATAATGGTTTTGCCACTCCTGCCTTCTTGGAGTATAACTTGAAGCAGCCCCTGACAAACTGCATCCATCTATTGCAGTTTCTTGCAAAGATCTGGGATGTTCTAAGATCAGCTACAAATAAATGATAAATTCAGTCACAGTGTGTGGTGTTTAATAAAATAGATGGAGAAAGAAGCTTTGACCATTTCTTGGTCTGTCTCATTGCCCTAGAATTTTAATCAAGGCTCTCCACTTCCTTACCTGCCTAGAACCAACCTGTCCTGACTGCCCAATTCACCCTTTTAAGTTTATTTCCATGGTAAAAACCAGCTCCCTGCTCTTCCAGGAAAATATCTTGGAATTCTGTGGGCAAATAACCATGGGATGACAATCCCTGGAAATACTACCTTGGGTCACAGCCACCAGCCTTTTGTTTTTGTGGTGCCGTGTGGTTTCTAATCCCCGACACACAAAACAACTTTAGATCGGAGAGAAAAGAATGGACTTCTAAATCGCCTTCTCTATTTTATTGTTCGCGTTTCGTATTGTTTTGAGTGAAATTGGAAAAATTGTCTCCTTTCTCCGTATTGCCAAAAGGCATTCAGGTAATGAAGTCTGTAACTAAACGGTAATTGAATCAGCATAATTTGCACACTGAATGGTTTTCAAATGCTCCCAGTTTACAATTAAAGGAGAATTAATGCGCTTGTTGTTGCGAACGCAGCGCATTAGAATAAATCCAGCACTGTTGTTGTAATGAGTGGAAAACGGTTTAACTGCCAACAAACACATTTAAAATTTAATACAACGTATTGATTTCACTTCTGCTTTTGATAGATTATTTTCCAGACTATCGAAATACTTGCTCCAAGCAATAAACTGCACCACAGCCCCGAGCTTTTTGCCATGTGTGAGCACAGTCCAAGGACTTAACAGTCTTGAGGTTCAGGTCACGTGTAAAGGTATGCAGAGGAAAGGGGCAGGAGGGTTTCCATGGTCAAGGGAATCTTTAATAACCCTCCTCTGTAGCTTTCATTTTGCGCCCCCCCCCCCCTTCTTTCAATAAACAATCTCTGTATTTCCTCTGGCCAAACTTTCTGCCCTCAGTCTTTCGGTTCCCAATGTCAGTAGGTAGACTGGACACAGGTGGGGGCAAGAATGATTGAAGATAGGAAATGGGAAGGACAATTTTTGCATTCTGTCTGCGTTCCAGCCCGGGAAGGCACAGACTTCGGTGACAGAGTCAGAAAGGCTGTTCTTTTGGATTGGCTGCCCTGGCTTTCACCTGTTTACCCCAAGGTGTCCTGCGGCGAGGACACTGACGCGCAGCGCCCTCTGGTGTCCGAGGCTGCGATAGTCAGGCGATAAAGATGCAAAGACAGGCAACACTGAGGGTTCCTGGATTGAAGCTGAAACCCGTGAAAGGCACGCACCCTCACATACATATTCACATACGCGTATACATACACACTCATTAACATACACAGAGTTCACACAACTAGCAGCCCTGCAGTCATATGCACCAGGGCAAGAGCTGGGAAACGCTCTCAACTGAAGGGTTGGCAACACTTTTGCTCCCTGGCTTGTGGGTTCTGAAGCCCTTGGGATTGAGGGACGGCACCGCCCCCCCATCCCGCTTTTCCAGCCCCGTCAGAGAGCTCAGACTGCCCCAGCGCTCCTCGCCCCCGTCAAAACACACTGAGCCCTCCGTGCGCTCTTGTGGCTCAGAAATAAGCTATGGGGAGTCGGTGCACTGAACACAACTTCGCCAGCAGGGTGCGAGTGTCCCTGGCCCTCCCTGAAGCCAGACACGAGAAATTGCTCTCTCCGTCTTGGCTCTACGCGGTGCCCACAGCTACCAATTCATCTGCACCCCCAGTTCCAACAGTGTGCAAAATCCAGACCCCCGAAACTCCACTCCAGAAAGACTCAGGCAGTGGCTTTGCTTAGTATTTTCCTGACAACAAGGTCTGCCATTCCCTAGTAAGGGGCTTGGCCCTGTAACTGGGGTTCGGTTATCTGGTGGAGAGAAGAGATTGGGAGGAGAGGGAGGAGAGCTGCTACATGTTTGCCGGGGCAACCCAGACCTAACTCTATCTAATCGCTTGTGATGCTCTTATCTGATACACTTGTCCTCTGTGAACCCTACAAGTCGAACAAAGTTACCTGCACTTCTTTATGTGTCATATCTCCAAACTGGGGGACTAGGTACATGGATTCACTTTCAAAGTCACAGACCTGGGCAGATTCGTGCTCCACACTCTCAACCTCCATTTCCTTTCGTTTAAACTCTGTGGATGAACTAATGAGAGTTCCATGTATAGTCAACCCTTTCTTTTGCCCTCTCTCCCCATAAAGCATCCCATCCCACTATCTCCTCGGCTTCTGGGTGTCTAGGGCGCCCTAGACGCTGTTCAGAATCACGCTTAGGAGAGGGGGGACTGGAGCAAGAAATGAGGGTGGGAAAACCGGAAAATCCCGCAGGGAACCAAAGACCAGCTTGCCAAAGTTGTTCCAACACGGTCGCTAGGAATGCTGCTCTCGCTGAACTGGCGATCTCACCCTCCTCCCGCGCGCCCCTGGTTGTCTGGCCTCACGACCAGGGTGGGATTGCGGGGCCGCCGGATAGGCAGCGACTTACCAAGTAGATGGTGGGCTGCAGGAGGAGAAGCACGTACCAGCACGCAGCCTGCATCCTCCCGCGTCTCAAACTTCCTCGGCGGTGCTTTCGCTGAGTCTTTGTTCCTTCAAAAACATAGATCCACCTGACATCCACTTTACAGAGCAAGGAGCGCTCTCAGCAGCCTAGATACAAATGAAATTAGACATTCCATGACCACGCGGGCAAGGTTAGGCTTGGCGACCAAGCGAGGAAAGGGGGTCGTGGAGGGGAGGGGTGGACCAAAAACCCGGGGGGGGGGGCAGGAAAAATTGAAAAGCGAGTAAATCCAGCGCCTGAAACCAGCGAGCGCGCGGTCCGCAGGCAGGAGGGCAGGAGGGTAGGAGGATGAGGGGCTCCTTGCGCCCTGCACTCCTCGGGTGCGAGTTCCCAGGCAGTGGAGACAGGAGGTGGCGGGGCACACAGAGCCGCGTGCAGGCTGGTTCCGAGCCCAAGCGTCTCTGGCAGCGAGACCTGCCCTAGTGTTTGATGGCCGGGCGGCTCGGACTTAAAGGCGGCGGCTGGTTCTTCGCCAGCACTGGCAGTGCTCACACACGTACACACCAGCAGAGGAGAGAGAAAGAGAGAGGGAAAGCGAGCTGGAGAGACTGAGTAAGGGGGGCGCGGGTAGAGGAAGGGGTAGGTAGAGCTGACCGGGATTAGGTCCTGGGTATCTTCACACGTTCCATGGAGTGGGGGTGGGGAAAGGGAATGCAATTTGCATACAGTAAAGCCGGGCTCAGTTTACCCATTCGAGCCCCCTGCACATAGATACACGCGCATACAAGCACATCTTTGGCACTACTTTTTTTCGAGCCAAGGGGCAGAGTCAGTCGCTAACTTCTAGAGTGGAAGTCTGCCCGGGTCCGTGAGGTCATCCGCCAGGTTCACTCTGTCCCCCAACCAGTGGCCCTCCCGCCGCCCCTTCCCCGTGTCCCACCACCCCGCTCCAAGATATCCTCTCCTGGACTGTGGAGGCGAAGTGTACGTACCGCACAGGACCAGGGGCGAAACCGGCGAGCAGGGACCGCTCTGGGCAGGCTCCATGGAGGAGCTACTCGGGCCTGGCGTCTCCGGCGCCCCGGACATGCCCTCCCTGGCGCTTCATTTCCATGCTCAGGCACGGACCGGTCCCGCTGCTTCGTCCAGCGTCGGCGGAGTCGGTGTCTCAGTGCCCGGGTCGCGCTCAGGCTTGGTTCCGTGGGAGCCTAGGCTTGGCACAGTTGGATTCACGGTGTAGGAAACTTAAGAGGCAAGAGAGGGAGGGGGAAGCAGAGGAGAAAAGAGAGGAAGAGAGAAAGGGAGGGAGTAAGAGAGGGAGGGACAGAGGCCAATGCGCCGGGCGAATGCGCGGGACGAACTGGACCGCCAGCGCTGGCTCCTGGACGAGCAGTCCGGGGCTCCTTGCTTTGCGAGGCTGCTGAAGGATGGTAGAAATGACTTAAGGGGTGGGGGAGACTGGGCAAGTCCTCGGGACTTGAACTCGAGAGATAAAACACGGGCCTTCCAGAAGAAAAAAGCAACACGGCAAGCGCAAACGGTCCGAGTTTCTGAGGGAGGGTTGGGGTGGCAAGACCCGGAGGCTCCTGGCGCACCGAGCAGCTGCACGTCTACCGCGACACTGGGAAGCCAGGGAGCCGCTCCCGAGCGGAGTCGCAGGCGCTGTGCATGGTCCTGCCCGGCCACTGGGGGACGCTCTGGAGCACGCTGGGGTTCGGGGCGCCGACGAGGTGGTGCTTTCTCCGTAGGTCTGCCGCTCACGGCGCCTACCTTCCCCACACCGGCAATTGCATTGGCACGTGGGTGAGCGATTCCTCAGAGACTAATTAGTACCCCGAATAAATAGATCCCACTCCCAGGCTCTCGGTAGGCCGGGCCCGTAAGGAGAAGTGGCTCCTGCGGTATCTCTGGTGACCGCAGTGCCCAGTCCCCCGGGGGCGTGAGGACTGCGACCGCCAGAGGAGTGGTGGGGAGCGTAGTGGAGCGGTGCGTAGGGCAGGAATGGGCGCAGGAGGGAGCAGGGGCCCCCGGCCCGCCTCGGGCGCGGACTCTGGGCGCCGCGGACCTGTGGCTACGGGGCCCGATGCGAGGGCGCTGCGGACCGCCAGCCATTCAGCGCGCGACAGCCGAGAGGACTGGGCGACCTTGCGCGTTCGACTCCTCGCCGCGGTCTGGGCCGAGCGAGAGGAGTGGGGTGGAGGGGGGACGCGAGTAGAGGCTTTGAGCCTTTGCCACCTCCCTCGTTCCTGATACCTCCTACCAACCAGCGTCTCCCACTCTCGGTCTCTTTGCTCTGACTCTCGCTGTCCTTCTCCATCTCTCCCTTGCTGTCTCTCTCTCTCTCTTTCTCCTTCTATCTCCTTTCTTGTGCTCTGTGCCTATTCTTCAGCTGCATCTTTCTACCTCTCTCTGTGTGTCTCTTTCATGATTTCCGACTCTCTCCATCTCTATTTCTCTGTCTCTACCTCACCCCGCCATTCCTCTCAAACCTTGTCCTTTTTTTCTCCCCTTCACTCTTTCCAGCAAACAACCCTTAAGCCAGCTTCGCCCTTATCCGAGATCCCAGGACCAGGCCCTTCTACTGCCGGCCGTGCCACCAGCGCCTCCTCAGAGTGCCCAGACTCAGTCAACAAGTCTGAGCACGGCTGAACGCATTTTTCTTCCCCTCACTTCGCTGGTTATCTCTCCAAGCTCGCCCTTCACCAGAGCTTGACCTGGAATGATGCCCTCTACACAATGAAAATTAATAATCTGTAAGAGTTGGGATGAAATTTATCTCAGGAGCCCTAGTTGATGGCATCCAAATATGATGGTGATTTTTAATGAGTCTTAGGGAGTCCTTTCCTCCAGTGTGGCTATTGGACACCTCAGGCTCCACCATTTCTGACCGGCTGGGGGCCCAGACACAATAGGTCTCGGAGGACTATAGGTTGAGCTCCCCTGGAGAAGCTGCTAACCCCCAGCCCCCAACACGGACAATCAGCAGAACCACCCTTTTCTGGAACAAAGGCAGAAAGAACCCCACTGAGACCTTCCCCTGGAATCAGACCTCCAATTTAAATCCCCACTGGAGGACATACTGCCAGGCACTTTGAGGCCTACACTTTCCCTTCCAACTAAAAATAGCTCTTTAAAGAGCAAACTCTTCTAATCTCAAAAGTTGTACTCTGCTGCTGTGACCTCTTGGAATTCATTGGGGCATATGCAGAGTAAGGCAGTGAAGCACATTTTCTAAGTGAGACTCTGAAAATGCACTTCGGAAAAAATGCACATTTATATATAGCATAGTTGCAATGTTATCTTGGCTATCTTCATTTACCTGGCTTTTCATGTTCTTAAAAAGTTTAAAGAAGAAAAATGAATTTTAGGGCACCCATATCTGAGGCTGAAGGGTCAAAGTAGAGCAAGGGAAGTTTTGTCTGTCTCCACCCTTTAGGATTCAAAAATGGGGATCAATCCTAAAATCAATCCCCATTTTTGCATGAGCTCCCAGGCCCTCCCAGGATGGAGTGTGGAGCTGGAGTAAATGTTGCCTGCCTCTCCCCAGATGCCCAGGTACAATGCAGGCAGGGCTGAACTTGGAATATGACCTTTGGGAAAAACAAGAAAGAGTCAGTCCCGCTTTGGGATATACCAAGTTCTTTTTTCTAAACCTTACTTCAAAAACATTCTGCCTCTAGTCCCATTTAGCCTTAAAAATTACTGCTTATGATATAGAGAGACGATCAAGGACCTTAAAATCTCTGTCTGAATGGGACTGATTATTTAAGAAAAGCACCACAGGCACCTAGTAATGGGAACTGGTTTGACACTTTGTTCTGTGACAGAGGGTGCCAAAGAGCTTTTTATGGTAATTACCTGAGACCTTCTGCCCAGACATTCAACTCTTACTGGATCCTATGAGACACTTGGCCTGAGATATGAAACAGCAGTGGATTGTCATTTTTTATATCTTTGCTAGAGTCTTCATTTCCTGTAGTACTCAATTAGAAAAGGACACTAAGCCAGGTAAGACTTATCATTGTTTCTGCTAAACCTCTCCAATTTTAATGACATAATTTTGGGGGGGTGGGAGGCAATGGGAGACAAGGATGGCTCATTCACCCTCTTTCTTTCCTATCATTTGCTTTAAAAAAAAAAAAACAGTAAAAACAATAAGGACATGATTTTCAGACATTCTTCTGTTTAAAGTGTTACCCACTCTAAAATATACTCTTAGAATACATCCACAATCAGCCTTACCAGGATAGGACAAAAGTGTACCCTTAAGGAGTATAGTATTTGTGCCAATTTTTTTTGAAAAGTTTATGTTAAGAATCCTTTCAGAAATCACTCTCTAAATTTTGTGTGTGATGCAACTTAATACACATGTAAACTCAGCATCAATTATAACCATCGTATAATACAATCCTCTGCCCTCTGCTTTTCCCCAAGTCTACCTGATCCAATCTGAAATGAATAGTATAAAGCAATATATATTCTTCTCCAAGAAATATGTCTTTTAAAAGAATTTAATGAGCTAACAAAAGGAAACAGTAATATTAAACAATTTTCCTGATAATTAAAACCAGAAAAAAAATAAAATTAGAATTCATCTGAGATATACTGATAATTCTGTTAACTGTAATTAGTTGTATTGGTTGATTTGGTTTGGTTCACCTGTATGACTCTCTTTTTCTGAGGGGGAAAGAAAGGGCAGAAGTTGGAAGTTTGAATTATCTTGGGGCTGGGGAAAAGAAAGAAAGAGATTAATTTTGAGTTCTACAAAACTCTGTCCTAAAATGAACCTGTCTTAAAATGCATAAATATCATCATCTTTCACCCCAAATCCAAATAAAAACAGAAAACGGTTGTTATAAAGCACCCAGCTGTGGTATTGCCTAAGCTTCAGGCCAAATTATATCACTTTGTACATAGTAACTGCATTATACCTATTTTTTCCCTAACAGTGACACAAAACTTATAAGGCATGCATTATCCTTCTGCCTTGACCTCAGTATAACCTGGTATTTGCATGTTGATGACCTTGGATAAATGCCTGAAGATTCCTCTGGCCTCAATACCCTCCCCTCTATAATGAAGAAGTAGGATTAGATGATGTGTAAAATGCCTTTATTCTATTTTTGTATGATTAAATAAATGTAAAGTCATCTCTGCCTTAAAAAACTTCACAAACGTCAATTGTATACTGCATTATGATTTTCAAAAATATTAACAATTTAAAAGAATATATTTTGTTCAGTGCACTGCAAAGATTTTAGGCAAGTGTGTTTGTGGGTTTGAGGCCTTCTTGTGCATTTCTTCTGTGCCCCACCCTCATAACCTTTCTTCTAGGTTAAGGGTTGACTCTATTGTATTAATTATATCATTTTTAAAAAATAAATTGTTTGTGCATGTTTTTAATGTCATTGATTTATGAAAATGTACACTCAGAATGGCATCCCTATTAGACTTATGAATATTTGTTTAAAAGACCCATAGCCATTTCCACTACCTTTGTAAAATTTTCAAATGTCACTCAGGACAACTAAGAAACTCCCTGGCCCTTCCACACCCCAAGCTATTTTGCTAGTGGAAGGAAGGAAGGGTCATTTGCAAAGTGATTTGGTATTTGAATGTAGTAGAACTTGGTTAATAACTATGAGGCATGTGTGCTAAATTACCTTTATAAGAATGCTTTAATAACAAGATCACTAGACTAGAGAGAAAAAATAGCCGTCAAGCTCTGGAATAAAAAAAAATTAAAGAGAATCAAAAAGCTTTATGTAGAAGGCATTTTCTTTTTTAGAGGTAATTTATATGCTCAGTCTTTGTATCCATATTTCATTTATTCTGCTAGGTGAGAACAGAGGGTTCTCAAAGGTAGGGTAGTTTTAATTATACTCACAAACTTTAAAAAGAGAATGAGCACAACAAGAGAAACTGAAGAAAGTCAGCATTAAAAAGGCAGTTGAATGTAAAAGATGGAAAGATTGGGGTCATCGCCCAAAAATCATAACTAAAATTTTAAAAAATATCGTGACTAAGCAAACCTTTGCATTATAATCTAATTACAAAAATTCTTCATGGTGGTCCCTCCAGGGATTATTAATTGACAGTTCCCTGAAGCAGAATCATTAAAGACAAAGAACTTGATAACCAATATTCTGTTAACAAAGTGAAACACAGTCTATGCTTTCAGCCAGAAAGAACACTGGGGCTCTGAACCACATAGAGGTAGAAGAAATTACGAGGACAAAGGCTGCAAGCCCTGTGGTTGCCTGAATGCTGAAAATGAGGCTGCGAATGCATGTTTCATCTCCATAATCTAAAGTCCATGGCTACTTTGAAACACACATCTTTCCAGATTTTATCCTGATTTGGTGATACGAAAAGGGAACTGCAAACTATAGGACTGATACAGGCAAGGAGCAAATGGCTGTTTCAACCCAACTATCATAATGATAAGAATGTCTTGGGTTAGACATCTTTTAAATTAGAACTTTCACAGGGATGCAATGATCCCCTCAATTTCCCTTTTTAACATCAGATTAATGAAAACAACTACACCAGAATTTTGCCATAATTAACTTCAAGGCTGATGCTGTAAGAATCACATAATCTTACATTTTTCCACTCTTCTAGCTCTAATAATAAAATGCTTTTGATAAAACTCAAAGCAAAATGGTGTAACACCAAATTTTGTATTAAACTGGGGGGTAGTTTCTCAAAGGGCCACAGATTTCAATAGGATAATAATGGCTACCCATTTAGGGAGTGCTAGGCACATGCTGGAACCGTGCCCTGGGTTTTATTTGCCTTATCCCACTGCTTCCCTAGTGATTCTGGGAGCATTAATTTGCAATTTAGTTTTTTTTTTTTTTTAAGATTTTATTTATTTATTTGACAGAGAGAGAGCACACAAGCAGGCATAGCAGCAGGCAGAGGGAGAAGCAGGTTTCCCCCTGAGCAGGGAGCCCGACGCGGGGCTCAATCCCAGGACCCTGGGATCATGACCTGAGCAGAAGGCAGACACCCAACCGACTGAGCCACCCAGGCGCCCCTGCAATTTAGTTTTGAAAGGAAACCTCTCATGTTAGATAAGAAGATCTCCTTCCTCACACTTGTTCTCCATCAAAGCTGACTTGAAATTTGAGAGTCACTGGACCACTCATTGCCGCTCCCTCCTGCTTGTCACTCTGTATTTCAGCTTCCGTATCACCATTCCTTCTCCAGATCTTTCAAGTCATCTTCTAACCACTCGTTCTCAGATTACCCACATGCCCCTCTGCATACATTAAACACCGGTGCTTCTGAGGGCTCCAACAGTAACTCTTTTTCTCTTTTCACTCTGACCAGGCAATCTTGTCTATTCCCGTGGTTGTATTTACTGTTTACACCCAATGACCAACTAGTTCATAAATCCAGCTCTGATATTTTTCTTGACCCAACTATCCAATTGTCCATTTAGATATCCTAGAGATACTTAGAATTAATACGTCTAAAACTGAACACATTATTACCATTACATTACACATTACATAGTCTGTTAGTTGGTGTGACAGATTCTAGAGTTCTCTACTTGTAACAGGAATAAGTTCATGTACTTTGCCAAGTAACCTCACAGTGGAATGGAAAAGTTTTCCTCTCCGTAGATGCAAAATTTCTTTCTCCCTCCCTTCTTCCTTCCTTCTTTTTCCTTCCTTCCTCCTTCTTTCTTTCATCTCCTTACTTCCTAGGAAATCCTTCTTTAGGATTCCTTTCGATCCTAATCATAGTCTTCAAGAGGTATATAGGATGTTTCCAACTTGTTCCTCTGGCCATCAGGAGAATAGCACACACCAGGTAGAAACTGCATCGTTCACTATGGATCCTGAAATGAAAAACCACTTGGGGCAGACCAGAACCTGACCTGTGACCTGAAGCATAGCCACCAAAGCTGACTTGCAGTCCCACAGATCCAAAAGTGAGCAATAAATGTTTATTGCTTAACTATCAAAATGTTGGGGTTATTCGTTTTGCAGCCAAAGTTGACTAATTAGTGACACCACTACCATACTGAAAAACAAAAGTATCAGATTCCATTATGCTTTCTTTTTTTCCTACCCATCAAAAATAAAATTATTAACACCTCTCAACTTTTCACATGATTATCTCTCCTCTCCTCTGTTCCTGCTACTGACTAAGGCTCATATCATCAGTCACTTGGTCTAATGGCAATAGTCTTCTAACTAACCCTCAATTACATCATGCTGTTTATACATTTGTCTTCCCTTCTGGACTTTGTCATTCTTTTTTTCTAAAGATTTTATTTATTTATGTGAGAGAGAGAGAAGGAGAGACAGTGAGAGAGTACAAGCGGGGAGGAGAGGGAAAAGCAGGCTCCCTGCAGACTAAGGAGCCCGATGTGGGGCTCGATCCCAGGACCCTGGGATCATGACCTGAGCCGAAGGCAGACGCTTAACTGACTGAGCCACCCAGGCGCCCCTGTCATTCACTTTTGTACCCCTTGCCTTACCTTGGACTAGATTAAGTTGAATGTTCAGCCACACTTGGAAAGTACAGTGCCCAGAGAACAGCCTAGTGCACCTCTTAAAAGAAAGCATATCAGAGACTCTGGAATAACAAGTCTTCCTCTATGAAGTACATAAATAGTACATAATTGGAGAAGGTTTTGAGGCAAATCTCAGCCTAGTGAAATTAGTAAAAGAACAGGATCAGTGTGGGAGGCTTAGGCCAGAAGGCATAGCTCCTTCACCCCAAACACACAGTCTTCTCAGAATCAGGGGCTAAATGAATAATCGGGTCTGAATGTGTCACTTCTAAGACCAAGAATACCTTGGTACCAGAAAGTCCCCAGATATCCCTAAGTTCGAGTTTCATCTTGCATAGGTATACCCCAGAACCTATCTCAAATTTCAGTTGTTTCACCTCTTAATTAGTTTCCTACCCAAAGATGTATTATAATCAGACCCTGCGTTATCCCCTCTGCTGTAAGGATCAGCTGAAAGAGGCCAGGGGATGGAGTGAGGAGGGTTCAAGAGAGGAACATGAACACCATCATCATAGCACTACCAGTTCTGGACCTGGTAAATGCGGTTAACCCATAGAAAAACAGGATACTAGGCCTTAGGACTGTGGGCTTCTGAATGCATCTTTTTAGAAGAAAGTAGAACTATGAGACCTTTGGTCAAAGAAAAGCACTAGCACTTTTTTCTGTCACAATTAAACTCCTGACATGATAAACACCAATGGCTCTTGCTTCATGATCTCTGAGGTCTCACTAAACACCCCTGAATCATGTCTCCCTCCCTCCATTGACAGGACTCTAAGGTAACCTGTAGCCTACATTTTACTGGATTCAGTGGCCTTTCTCAAATTTCATTATCAATTCTCCAAAAAACCATCCTTTCCAGGTTTCTTTTCTATGTCTTTGGCAGTTCTTTTTTATCTCTAGTGCTGGCTGTTCTTACCAACTTTCCCAGTGTTCAGTCTTTCAAGCCCTTTCCTTTGGCCTAAACTGCACTCTAATATCTTCAGCTACCAGAGGATATCTTCATTCAAATGTCCTACTGTTGTCTGACACAAAATGTTCAAGAATGAACTCACCATGGGGAACCTGGGTGGCACAGTTGATTAAGTGTCCAACTCTTGATTCCAGCTTAAGTCATGATCTCAGGGTCATGAGATGGAGTCCCACATTGGGCTCCATGTAGAATCTGCTTGGGACTCTATCTCCCTCTCCCTCTGCCCCTCCCCCCTGTTCTTTCTCTCTCTCTCTCTCTCTAAAATAAAATCTTAAAAAAAAAAAAGAATGAACTCACCAATACCCTCAATAACCACCCCCATAACACAGACACATGTTCCTACTCAGAGCCAACCTAATTTCATTAGTGGCATCCAAATTTTCTCTGTACACAGCCTTTAAAGGTTAGAATTAACTCTCGTTGTTTTTTTATGTATCTCCTGGACCATTCAGGCATACTGTCTTGTCAAGTCATCCTTCAGAATATTCCTTGCATTCACCTTCTTGCCACTGTAGACCACATCTTCATCATCTCGTATCTGGACAACTACCTCCTAACTGATTTCCCTGGCTATAATCTATTTCCCCAAATTAATCTCATCACTGCAAGCACCATAATGGTAGGGACTATGTCTTATTCATCTGTGTACTTCCAGCACATAGTAGATTCTCAGTAGATATTTGCCTGATGCATGGATCAATTCTTTACGCTACCTCCAGATTATTTCTTAAAGAACATATTTGCCGTATTATCCATTGTGCTCACACACACTTTCTTTTATCTTCTTATGTCCATAGAAGCACTATTTTTGTGTATTTTTTCCAATAAACTATTTCTTCAAGAGAGCTCTCACTCAGAAACATGACAAGCAAACTGAAACGTAAAGTGTCTCTGGTTAAATCTGGGGTAGAATGCTAGATTTACACCTATAGCCTTCTCGACACCACCTTTCCTCTGTCCCATCCCCAAGCAATCCTAGAGCTAGTAACTGTCTAGGGTACCCTAGAACAGTAGTTTCCAAACGTTAGTTTGCTTAATTTTCACCTAGAGGGTTTATTAAAATGCATATTACCAGGCCCTACTTTCTATTATGATTTATTAGTCTAAGCTTTGATCCTGAAAAGGATGCATTTTAACAAGCATCCAGGTGATCCTGATAAACACTGTCAGAAGAATGCACTTTGAGAAATCTTACTTTAGAAAGCGGTGGATTGGAATGTAAAAACCCTATCTCACAGGGTGACGTCTGAACCTCCTGTGGTAGCAATTAAAGTCAAAGCCTCATGAGAAGATGACAATTGAGTAAAGATTGAAGGAGGTAACAGAATAAACCATGTGGATATTTGGAATAAGAGCTATTCAGGCAGGGGCACCTGGGTGTCTCAGTCAGTTAAGCGTCTGCCTTCAGCTCAGGTCATGATCATGATCCCAGGATCCTGGGATCAATTCACACGTCAAGTCCCGAATCAGGCTCCTTGCTCAAAGGGGAGTCTGCTTCTCCCTCTGCCTGGTGCTCTCCCTGATTCTGCGCACTCATGCTCTCAATCTCTCTGGCAAATAAATAAAATTAATAAAAAAAAAAAAAGAAAAAGAAAAAGAAAAAACAGACTGAGAAGGAGTAGTCACTGATGTTGGAGGAAGCCTGGAAAGAGGAGGAGGCAACTCAGTCAAACACCTTGATAAGTCAGGGAAGATTGGAACTAACAACTGAATTTAGAACTAAGGAAGTCTTTGGTGACCCTAACAAGAGGAGTTTTAGTGGGTGAATATGGGGAAGCTAAATGGAGCAAATTCAAGAAAGAAATATAAAAAGCATGAGTGTGTACACAGTGAGTATGGGCCAGTCTTTCTGGATGTTCTTTCATCCCTTTTTAATTTCCTTCTACCTGAGTCTCTGTACCATCTAGTATCAGTGTACTCGTATTGGCATTTTATCATATTTCGTCCTCAATGATACTATGTTTATATCTTCTTTCTAACTAATTTGGAAGATCTTAATGGAGAAAATCGGTATCTCTTTTTACATCTGCTAACCCCCCCTCAGTGAGTTATATAATTCTGCACCTATAGTATTTGAAAACACATGAAGAACTAATAAATATTTATCTAAGGACATTCTTTACCCCTTTTTCTAGCTCTTCTGTCTGATTATAATTTTAATTATAGGTCAAATTTCTACTCCTCACTTTGAACTTGAAGGACCTTCATGAAATGGTCCTACCCAACATGTATCTTTTAGTATTTTCTTATATAGCCCTCTCCTTTAGTTAAGATGGTTTACTGACCATTTCCTGAAAACAGGACATTTATTTTTACCTGTCATTTTAATTATAATATTATCCTTGTCTGGAAATTCCTCCTCCAACCCAAGGGTTTTTCTCCTCTCAGAAAGTAACCAAGAAAGAATCCTAATCTCAACTTTTGGTGCTCTTTTTTTTAATATACAGTTACTCCAGATTTTAAGCTTATCATCTATACCTCAACATCATGACTTCTCATATTATCTACTGGATTCAAAAATTCTACTTTTATATACATTCCATTTTTTTAAAAAAATCTTAGACCAAGCTTAGCATTTTTAGTTTTCTACTTATTCTATCCATCAAATAACACTTTTAGGACAAATGAAAAATCAGGTGAAAAACAAAATATCACCAACATGAGGACATTTAATGAAAGATTAATATGAGAGAATGGATAAATGATGAAGGGACGAACGGATAGATGAAAATGACTTTACACTACAGTTATTTCATTTATCATACAGTATCTTCTTTAATACTCTCAAGAGCCATAGGATGTGGGTAGTATACTTTTTATAAGACTATGATGAAATAGTCTTTTTAAAAAAGATTTTATTTATTTATTTGAGTGAAAGAGAGCAAGAGAGAGCATGAGTGGGGGGGCAGGGCAGGGGCAAAAGGCAAAGGAAGAGGGAGAAGCAGACTCCCCACTGAGCAAGAAGCCGGACACTGGCACCCAATCCCAGGACCCTGGGATCGTGACCTAAGCTGAAGGCAGACACTTAAACAACTGAGCCACCCAGGTGCCCCTACAGTGAAATAGTCTTAAAGAGATTTACCTGCCCAAGGTTAATGCCAGGACGTTGGAACCTAAATCTCTGACTCTAGAATTCAGCCCTTTCCTGTTTCCTTCATATTTGTTTGCTAGATAAAAATATAAAACCACTCAAAACCTAATTCAAAGCTGTTTTCCAACTTCTTCACTTAGATAGAATTGATGAGGTTTTGCTGAATTTGTTTTTCAATGAAATTGTAGTTCTTTATTCTTTTCTTCTTTAATAACATATGAACTACTAGTATCACAATTGGTTTGATCATTTAACTTAAAGTATCAGCAAAACAAAGTGCACCATTCTTAAACAACTCTGGTTTTGACCCCTTTACATCTCGAAGCTTTGTCAGACTACCATTGACTCCAGCAGTAATGATTTACAAGTTTGAATTTCTGAAAATCAAGATAAAAATATTCTCTGGGAATACATTTCCTCTTTGGAGTGGACTTCTTTCTACCACAAGACCTTCCTCTCAGATTTCTGATCTTAAGAGAACAAAACAAGGAATAGTTTATTAAGCAAGTGCCTTCTGAGCCTATATGAACTCCCACCTCAGATATACTTAAAAAGATGTTCTATTTACCTCCTTAGTATGAAACTCTTATGAATTTTGAAAGCTTTCTTAACCTTCTTAGGTCACTGGGGCACCATGCGATCTGAGTGAATAATTTAGTAACAGGTACCCCAACATGATTAAATCTTTCAAGGTTAACAACAAAAATCTGGCAATCCTATTTTACTTTTGGTAAAAGTACTTTTACTTTTTACTTTTGGTCATGGGCTCTAAGTAAAAAACTAAGAAAGGAAAGTTATATGATGCTATAAAAGAAGTATATTCTCTAAGAATAAGAACCAACTAGTTATGGCAGCCAAGTAGTTCACTTAGCATCCCAAGTGCCCACCCAGGGTGCCCTCAGTCTGTAGCTTATAACCTAAAATCATCTGTCCCCAAACTTGAGGTTATGTTGAGATATTCAGAGGAGTTGTATATAAAACCAAAGTGCTTTAATTTTTAAAATTATCTTTGACATGGGGTGCCCAGGTGGCTCAGTTGGTTAAGCGTCCAACTCTTGATTTTAGCTCAGGTCATGATCTCAGGGTTGTATCAGGATCCACACTCAGCATGGAGCCTGCTTGAGATTTTCTCTCTCCCTCTGCCCTTTCCCCCACTCAGGCTCTCTTTCTCTAAAATAAAGTCTTTAATAAAATAAAGTTACCTTTGACAAATAGAAATCGATATAAGTTAACTTAAATTTAACTGTATATTAGTTATTTTCTCATTTTATATAACATTAAATGCTTTTTGGTTTCATGGCAAATTGTGAATCTGCAATGTAGAGATTTTGGATTTCAGTTTCTATAATTCAAAATAAGATGAACTATATTAGACACATGTTAATTTTGTGAAAAATGATCTTCCAATTGACTAAGATACGATTTATCTTTAGACTATGTATTTTTATATTTTAAGTCTCAAGTTTACTACTTCTAACTCATGTCTTAAGATTTTAGAATCAGTTGATAGAATCTTTCTAGGTATCGTGGAGAAATTTGACAAACAGCTGGTTGAAACACCAGGTATATGCTTTCTTTTAACATTTTCAAAAAGAGAATAGAAATGTAATGATAATTAACCCTGCATACTGTTTTCTCTTTTGCCAAATCTTAACAGACTACCAGAAAGTGCATACCTTTCGGTGAAAATTGACAAAAATAACCCTCAATGGAATGATTATGAAGAAGATTTTCCTGTTGAAGAGTGAAGATGAAACATGAAAAAGATCAGCTTATGCAGCAGACATTTTTCATTCTTTTTTACAACGTGAGCAAATAGAGGGTGAAGGAACAGCCTTTACCTTTCATCATGTGCTCTGCTGTGCTCCAAGATTTACAGTGACCCTTTAAATTTAAAAAAAAAAAGGAAAAAAAGAAAAAAAAAATCCTGCACAAAATAAGGAAACTGTCAGTCACTAGAGCGGTGACTATCGAGTACATTTTAACATGGATTACAAAGAGTTTATGACTGTTAACAAAACTAAGACCATGACTTTGAGGATCAACAAAATTTGAAAATGGAAGCATCCAAAAACAAAGGGATGTTGTTTCTCCAATGTAATGTGTTTTGAAAAGTTATTGCCCAGTGAGCACTGTAAAAACCCTATTTCACTCATGGCAAAACTGCACTTAGATTTTTAGTGAGTGAAGCCATAGTCAGAAGAGAAAGAAATCTGATCATCTGCATCACTTTTAATGTAAAATTTCACAATCTCCTTGATTCTGACAATAGTGTGATTTGTAAAGGACTCTTAATTGTGGTCAATTATTACAGTCCTCCAGCGCCACCTAGCGTTTTCCACATATTTATGTTGCCCAGCTCACCTATTCAACCAAACTAACAATTTCTTACAAAAGTATTCATATATCCTAAAGTAAAGGAACAGGAAGACTTCATAACTTGATTTTCAAATCTTATAGTCAAGATATTTTCTGTTACCTTCTTTTAATACTTCTAAATTGCTGAAGGTCTCTTGCTATTTTTTGTTGAAGTGAAAGTTTTATATCTTTGGAGTTCATTCCCATTGATAAAGGTTTCATTAACTATTGCTTTCTGGCAAACTGATGCAATTATAAGGCTGACCTTGTTTTCTCATAAAAGGTAAGTCATTTTATGATTGATTTAGTGGAATACTTTAGAGATTTTAGAGTAGAAGCCTACACATTACAAACTGGGTTTACAGAAGCAGCCAAGGAAACATGGAAACAAAGGATGACGATTGAACACCCAATGTTTGTGAACTGACTTGGTTGAGAACACTGTCTGATTCTTATTATTAGAAATAGTGATCACAAAAGGTTAAGGTGGGTGACATCTACTTCCCCACAACCTCATTACCAAATGATAACTGAAAGCATATCTCAGATCATATTATGCCACACCCATAGACATGTATTAAATAAATATTCAATAGCAATCACATACAAAACTGTTCATATAGTCTAGTCTATAAGTTTAACAAAATCCTGGTTCCATTCTTCCCAGTGATAACCGAACTGCCTTGTATGATGGATTCACTAGAGGCAAATATGGCAACATCCTTGAGGCAGAATTTTGTTATATTATGATCAGCGTCAGGCAACCAGTATCATTCTAAACCAATGGCTGGACACAAGGCCACTTAGAGGTAAAGCTTTATGCACCATCCTTATGGAAGAAAGCTATAGATCTCTAATTTTACTTCATGGTAATTACTGAAAATAATTTTGTCATGCAGAGAAAAAGTGGAGTTAAAAAATATAATCCATTCCAAGTGTCAAATAGGTTAGGTATGTCCCAGAATAGCACCACCACCAACAACTAAAAATTCCCTTGTTCTTAACACACATGGAAATGAGGTGGTTTCTATATGTGCCTCCAGGAAATATCCTATTATTCTGGTTTTCCCTTTCTCAAATCTCTTTATCAAAGTAATCCAACAACCAGAAAAATGTCTTTGCTTCTAGATAAGAAGTGATAAGATTGGGTCAGATAAAAAGCATCGTCTAAGGAAACAGAATTACAATCTGGATCTTTGTAATCCAGATATACACCAGGGTAATAAACTAGCTTGGTCTGCTCATGGAAAAGCCAAACATTGCTGTGCAACTCCAGTCAGGTAATAAAGGAGGAAGGAGAAAGTTCATCATTTAGACCTGACTAGCCATTTCCAGCCAAGTCAGCAAATGGAGAGCAATCTAGATTCCCTATATAACAATTTCAGTTTCTTCGTTTACAAAATATGAATGGGAGCAGAAATGTAACAAAGGCATTTGATGCTCAAGAGGAGCTGTGACATCACCTTGTACTCAGCTTTTAAAAAAATATCTCAACAGAGACATTTGATTTTTATACAAAAGTAATTTTACAATATTTTCTAACATTAATAAATTTGTTTTGAAAATAATTAGTAAATATATCATTTTATTTCAATACATTAGGAGATACATCCAGGTGCAAATACTCCTTTCCTATAGGTGACTTGTTCTGTGTGATTTGAAGGATGTCCTAAAATTCACATGTGCCTAAATATCTCCCCACTTGCTCAGTGAGGTGCCATCTTCCTTTCTTGCTGAAGCTCAAAATCTCAACTTTAAAGTCAGAACTCTGATTTAGATAACCTCAAAAGAATCAGTTCTGTTTTAAATCCTAGAGGCAGAGGTTGTAAACACCCTAAAAATGTATGCAAAATATTGTGTATTTATACATATGACCCCCTTTTTGTTTCTGAAAAGTGTGTCCCACAGCTTTAATTAGATGTTCAAGAGTGTCCCTGCTCTGACTCAAAAAGCTAATGAGCACTGTCTACAGGATTTAACCAGCTCCTCCAATTATCTTACTATTACAGATTTATCTCTTAGAGTTACCCAACTCTCCTGACAGGACATAGAAAATCCACAAGGAAGTTAGATCTTTTGCAGGTAAGTGCTGCCTTGCATGACCCAGTCTTAAAGCATCAGGTTCTGCAATTAAAATCCATGCTTGACAGGCATGGGCTCGGCAGTGAGGCAGATCTGAGGTTGCAGTTTCTGCTCCGTCATTCACTCCTTAGGTGACTGGTCTGAGCCACCTCTATCTGCTGCCTGCATCCCTGCAGTAGCCCAGTGACTGCTTCTGCCCTTGCCCTTCCTCCATCTGTCCTCAGTGCAGCCCCCAGAGCAGAACTGAAGGTTCTATCACCTCACTCCCCAATCCTCTCATGACTTCTCACATCAGCCAGCAGGAAAGCCAGTGAAGTAAAATGCCCTCAAGCCATGCAGACCCAGCACCACTTCCTCTCCAGACCCTGTCTTCTCAGACCTCATCTCCTCCCTCAGATTCTCTTCTCAAACTTAGGGACACTCTCCCGAGCCTCAGGGTCTTTGCAGTTCCCAGTCTATTCCCAGGTCACCATTTCCGAGAGTCCCCCTCTCCATCCTAAATGACACCACATACACCCGCATATCCCACTGCCGCACTCCCTGTCTCCTGTTACTGCTTCATTGTTCTGCACTGCATCCATCACCATCTGACATACAGAACTCTGTAGTTCACTTTTCTCTATCTTCTTCAATGCCTAACCGCTATTTCCCATATGCTCAAACTTCTAAGACATGGGTGAGCAAACTTTCGTTAAGGGGCCAATTAGTAAATATTGTTGGAGTTGTGGGTCATATGGGTCTCTGTCACAACTTCTCAACTCTGCTATCACAAGGGAAAGGAGCCACTGACAATATGTAAATGAATGGGTGTGGCTGTGTTCCAATAGAACTTTATTTACAAAAACAGGTAGCAGGTGCTGAGTTTGGCCCATGGGTGGCAGTTCGTTAACTCCTGCTCTCAAATAATAAACTCCATTTAGGTGAGGACATAATCTGCCTTATTCACTATTTTATCTCCATCCCTTTGAGGAAGGCCTGATACAAAGTAGTTCCTTAAACATTTGCAGAATGAATTAATGTCCTTGACCACTATATCAGTTTCTCATTGGTAACATAAGGTAATAATATCAACTGTGGGGTTTATAAAAAAACAAACAGTCCAAGAAAGTATGTCATGTGGTGAGAAGAACAGGTAAATAGTAGTGGTTAAAATTATTCTGAACTCTATCCCCCAAGAAGAACATGGAAAGACTGAAAGACAAACAGAATTTAAAGAGAAACCAAAAATATATCTTTGAGGAAATATTGAAGGGAAAGAGGGTATTTTTGCCTAGAGGAAGCCCAGAGGAGGTATGGTCATTGCTTTCCTAAATTTGAAAATTATTTTGAGCAAGAGAGATTTTCTATATACATTGTGGCACCAAAACTGGTAGAACTAGGATCACTAAGTAAATATTACGTGGAAATAGATGTCTGCTCATTGCAGGGATGCACTTTCCTGTCAACCCTGGAAAGGAGAGACCACATTCATTTTCTTCACCAATGTACTTTAATGCCCTAGCATGGGGCCTTCATTGAATGGATGAATCAGAATGAAGAGTGAATAATCTAATCTTCAGAGCTGACCAAAGCTAGAACAGGCTTCCTCCATCTGTGCATTCGAAGGTTCAAGAAGGCACTTTGTGACCTCTTGCTAGGGTGCAGCCAAGATACATTGCTACAGTACATTTGTCACAACTAAAGGACATTGGTGCATTCCTATGAACTAAACACACTTTGTTCAGATTTCTCTAGCTTCTCCACTAGCGTCCTTTTTCTGTTCCAGGATCCCATTCAGGATACCAGGTGATATTTAGTTGTCATGTGTCCTTAGGCACCTCTTGACTGTAATAGTTTCTCAGATTTCACTTGTTTTTGGTGACCTTGGCAATTTTGAGGATATATTTTGAGGTATATTGTAAAATGTCCTTCTATTTAAATTTGTCTGTTTTCCTCATAAATAGACTGTGGTTATGGGTTTGGGAGAGAAAGACCCATGGAGGTAAAGTGTCATGTTTAATTACATTATATCAAGCACATGTCATCAACATGACTTATGACTACTGATATTAACACCGATCACCTGGCTGTAGCAGTCTTTGTCAGATTTCTCCATGTAAAGTTACACTTTCCTCCCCTTCCCATACACAACTCTTTGAAAACAAGTCAATGCACAGCCCACACTCAGGGGTGGGAGCAATTGAGCTCCACCTCCTTGAGGCGGTAATATCTACATAAATTATTTGCAGTTCTTTTGTAAAGATGTGTCTCTTCTCCCTATTTGTTTATTCATTCGATCATTTATATCAGTATGGACTGATAAATATTTATTTTACTCATCAGATGAAAATCCAGTATTTCCATTACTCATTTTGTTGCTCAAACTCTTCCAGCTTTGGCCATGGGGGAACTCTTTCAGGTTGGCTCCTGTGTTACTTACACATGGTCTTATCTCTTTGTTTTTTTGAGCATTTCTTACTTTCTGACACTACGAGATGCTCCAGGCTCGTTTTCTTTTTCTTTTTTTTTTTTCCTGTTTAGCACCATTTATTAAGTGATCTCAGCTGTTGTTGTAGCTGCTGCATGTCAGCCTGTTCTTAAAACATAAAATGCTCGGGCGCCTGGGTGGCTCAGTTGGTTGGGCGACTGCCTTCGGCTCAGGTCATGGTCCTGGAGTCCTGGGATCGAGTCCCACATCGGGCTCCCGGCTCGGCGGGGAGCCTGCTTCTCCCTCTGACCCTCTCCCCTCTCATGCTGTTTCTCTCTCTCTCTCTCAAATAAATAAATAAATAAAATCTTTAAAAAAAAAACAAAACATAAAATGCTCTTCCAGTTCCTCTTGTCCAGGACAGAAGGATCTTCCAGGTAGCACACGAAGAGAACAAGAGACTCCAATGATGCCAGCTTCAATGATGATGCCATCCAGAGAGGGAGAGGGTCATGGCACATTCACCCGCGGCTTCCAGAGGTTTTGAAAAAGGAGTCTTTGGGGGCCCAGGCTGCCTGGCATTTAGATGCTGTCGGTGTGGGTTTTTGTACTCCGTAATGGTGTTGGGAGGTAGGTTAAGCACTTGCCAAAGCATATCTCGGATTGGGGCTGTGGTTGCGTGGTCACTGGAAGTCTTACTCTATATTGAAAAAATGTCCTCCTGAAACCAGACAGAGACCACAGCCCCACAGATCTCCCCAACCAGAAACTCTTCCCCTGACATGGCCAGGATAAGGTTCTCCCAGCAACAGGATGCCAAGCCTTTCCACAGCCGAATAATCCACTTGCCACCATTTTTATTTGCATCATCCTCCCACATGAGTTTAATTCCTTCTTTGATGAGATGGAAGTCACTGGGTCCAGGCTCATTTTCTATTTTCCCTATCCTGACTCTAGAATCAGCCATCCCTCCACAAAGCCCTGACTCCTTTTTATTAGAAAAATATAGTATAAGAAACAAGATCTGAGGCGCCTGGGTGGCTCAGTCGTTAAGCGTCTGCCTTCAGCTCAGGTCATGATCCCAGGGTCCTGGGATCGAGCCCCGCATCGGGCTCCCTGCTCCGCGGGAAGCCTGCTTCTCTCTCTCCCACTTACCCTGCTTGTGTTTTCTCTCTGGCTGTCTCTCCCTGTCAAATAAATAAATAAAATCTTTAAAAAAAAAAAAAAAAAAAGAAACAAGATCTATGTTCTGAGTATGTGTGTTGCTCCTGGGGTGTTACTGCTTCTATGCCCTCTCAGCAGACAAAACTAGAAAAATAAATGTATGTATGGGTTATACATAGCTATAGTTATTTCTGTATCTATCCACATTTATCTATCTTAAGTTAAACAAGATTTCATACTGATGATTCTGTCTCTGATCCAGTTCATTCTAGTTTCCCATGCCCCCTCCCTATTTATCTGTAACTTCCCTCTTCAACAGTAAGAAACCTGCCTCCCATCATCCACCATCCATTTCTTCTTCATTTGTTCAATTCCCACACACACACACACGCATAGCAGTTTCTGAATTTTTAACCCAAATAGCTACCATTTTTTACATTACATCACACTTTACATATGTATATTTATATCTTGTCTTCATAACAATCCAATATATAAATAAGGAGACTAAAATTAGAGCTTTTAAATTACTTGCCCAAGGTCACATATCTACCAAGCCTGGAACTGGAATGTTAACCCAACTCTGTGTGTTTAGAAAGCAAATGATCTTGCTACTTTGCATATTGCTTCCAATATTATAAAAAAGGAGAAAACTAGTTTGTAATACATAGTTTGAAAATAAACAAACATACTGAGTTTTCATTATAAAAGACGTTCAGGTTTATTATAAAAACCTGGGAAATTTTATTTATATAGTCCTATTATATGTATAGTTTGGTACACTGTTTTCTTCTCAAATAACATTTTTGTGTTTCTATACCTAATGTATACTTTGTAAATATACTTTTAATGACGACTTAATGTTCCATCCAGTCAACAGATCATTATCAGCTTAACTATGTCTCTATTGTTGGAAGTGTAGACAAGTTTTATATTCCTTATCAACATAAAAAACCCTGAAATTCATTTCATATCTCCAAGAGATAGAATTACTGGGCCAAAATGTTTAAGTTTTCAATGCATTTTGCCAAATTGCTATCATAGGAAATTGTACTAGTTTAATTCTAATATTATCAGAGTGGTTGTTTCACTGTCACATTTTAATATTATTGTTTCAGAGCAATCTACAAATGGCCATATGAGTCTTGTTCTTATCATGACCAAATACAATTTAATTTACTAAGCCCCTACTTCCAGGTACCAAGTGATTCCAAAAAGAGTTAAGCTCTCTGATAGGATTCTGATTAAACACTGAAAAAGTGTGTGTGTCACTTGATATTGTAACATATTGTTCTCACCAGTAAATTTTCTCAGAGAATATGCTTCTGTCCTTCAGGCTTAATCTTGTTTTGCTTACCATCCTTAATTAAGTAAGAACTCTTGGTAATACCGGTTAAATAAATCAACTTTTGTTTTTAACTGTAGTTGCTGGACTATCATGCTCTGATCCTGACCCCAAGCTTATCATGAGGAGTCCCAGAATCAGTATGTGAACCAAGGGTTATTTATAAATTGAATAAATATTATGTGTCATATAAACACAGATGACTATTTTACCAAAGTATGTATATATTGTGGTGAAAAATACAAATTTATTTCAGAACATTGCTAAATTCATAATAACTTTGTCTTCAAGTGTTTTCTCAAAAGATCCTAAAAATACAACTGCTATTATGAAGACTTAAGAGATTAGGGGATGTTAAAAACATTTCTTCATATTCAAAAATGTTGAAAATTACTTAAATAGGTGTACACATGTCAATTTGGTGGTGTTAGGCAAGGCATGCACTTACTGAAGACTTTAATCCAAATCTCATTCAGAGGACCCCTGTTCAGCCTATGTTCTATACTGGGTAAAAATTTAATTATCTTATCCCTTTCTGAGAAGTTCAGGCAATGTCTTCTTTCAATGAGGAATGCTGCAACAATTTTAAAAAGAAAAAAGTGGCAACAATACCCACCTTCAAGGCTGACATTTTCCTCAAGCTCCCAGTATTCAGGGTGAAAGCTAAGCATAGCCAAAATGCTCCCTCAGTTACTTTATTTGTCTACTCAGTCTCAGCCACCGATCTCAGACATTTCTCATAGTGTAGATCAGGGGCATGTGTAGGCAGTGCAGGGTCAAGAGACATTACAGGGAAGCTGAGCTATCATCAGCTGATGGGATAGTTTTCTTGGATTCCTTTGCTCCCATTTAAATATCCTCAAAGCCTGAATGACCGTGCTAAGGCAGGCACCAGGCAAAAAAAAAGAAGGCTGATTTTTATAAAGAGAAATGGAAGTACCGTTACTCAACTCTGGACTATGAGACCTTACAGCTTGTTTTATAGGGAAGAGCAGTGAAGCAGGAAATTGCTACTGCAACAAATTTGGAAGAGAGGAACCATGAAGATACCAGGCAAAGATGCAGAGATTTTAATAACTACCTAAGCCCCTGCAACAGAGGCTAAAAGGTTCAGAGCACGCATTCATGGAGTGAAATGCCACTTAATTAATTACAGAGTTGAGCTCAATTAGCTTTAAGGAATCTTATGAACAAACAAATGGGGTTAATTCGTAGCATTTAGTTAGCGGGCTTCATTTTTCTTTGCCAGCTTTGATCTGCTATTGTTCTTATTTCTACTAAAGCACGGTAGCTATCACATATAACATAGCTTGTAAACATATAGTCTCTGCTCTAGCATCTCATAAAACTTATGTCTCAGGTATTTATTTATTTTTTTTTTAGATTTTTTTTTTAATTTATTTGACAGAGAGAGACACAGCGAGAGAGGGAACACAAGCAGGGGGAGTGGGAGAGGGAGAAGCAGGCTTCCTGCGTAGCAGGGAGCCCGATGCGGGGCTCGATCCCAGGACCCTGGGATCATGACCTGAGCCGAAGTCAGACGCCTAACGACTGAGCCACCCAGGCACCCCATGTCTCAGGTATTTACACTACACTAGACACATTATTTCTTTAAGCCTTATAATAATGTTCAACACATAAGAACTTCCATAGCATAAGTGGATATAGATAGCTTTAAGGAAATCCATTTTTAGGTCTTCAACTTCCACTTACATTCTTTCTTAAAACTTATTTGCTTAGCTAGAAATTAAGCAACAAAATACACAACAATAATATCGGTTTATCATCCAAAGAATAAAATTAAATATCCATGATTCTGTTGTGACATAAACAAATGACTGAATAAATAAATAAATGGAGGACAAGTTTTCCTTATATAGTTGCTTGGATATGAGTGAAGCCAAGAAGAAATGAGTGAAAGAGAAAATCACCATCAGAATGCCACAGCAATAATCACTGTGGATAAGATCCACTGATGCAAGCTAAAATTAGTGGGCCAACTTTAATGAGAAACAGGATCGTTGAATAGCCTCAAAGAATCTTTCCCAAAATATGTAGTAATTACTGTGGTGGTTTTAACATATATCCACATTCTCTGATACTCCTCCCTCCAGGAAGTGGAGCTTAATTTCTCTCCGCTTGAGTGTGAGCTATACTTAGTGATTCCATCAAATAAAAAATGGAAAGGGAAAAAGAATAACTTTTTTGTGGAGAAACTGGCATACAACACTTATCCAAGTGATCAAGATTAACATCACCCATAATAAGTCATGTTGATATCATGCACCCCTGATATAATGCAATGAGAGCATTTCACCTCTGGGATGTTCTTCCTAAAAATGCATAACCCTCGTGTAACCATGAGAAAACATCAGACAGACCCAAACTGACAAACATTCTACAAAATATCTGACAAGTGTGCTTCAAAAGTGTCAAGGTCATGAAAGACAAGAAAACACCAAAACACCATCACAGACTGAAGAGTTTAAGAAGACACAAGGAAAAACTGGTGAAATGTGTACCAATCTATAATGTCAATACCAATGTTAATTTCTCAGGTTTGATAAATACACCATGGTTGTGTGAGATGTTAACATCAGCAGAAGCAAGATTTGTTTGTTGTTGTTTTGAAGAAAGAAACACCTTTATTTTCATCAGAAATAATAATACTGGGGCGCCTGGGTGGCTCAGTCGGTTAAGCGACCAACTCTCAGTTTTGGCTCCACCCTCACTCAGCAAAGAGTTGGCCTGAGATTCTCTCTCTTCCTCTGCCCCTTCCCTCATTCTTGCTCTCTCTCAAATAAATAAATAAATATTTTTTAAAAAGTTGTAATAATGCTTATAAACTTGTAGAAACCATTTACTCTAAGAGACAAGAAGCCAGGAATTAGAGTGAAGGTGATAGTAAAATGAGAAATTACATAAGGTTTAACCTTAATGGTAAGCTTGCTCTGAGATTAAGTGGCTTAGGGAAAGATTTAGTATTACCCAATATACCCAATGGCTAAAGCAATCCTTCCTTTCCTTTGCTCCCTTTTTGGTGGTGGCTGGTTTACAGAGTAGTGATCTGCTCTCAAGGTAGCAGTAGTGCGGGGTGCCTGGGTGGCTCAGTCATTGGGCATCTGCCTTCGGCTCAGGACGTGATCCCGGGGTCCTGGGATCAAGCCCGGCATCGGGCTCCGCAGGAAGCCTGTTTCTCCCTCTCCCACTCCCCCTGCTTGTGTTCCCTCTCTTGCTGTGTCTCTCTCAAATAAATTTTTAAAAATCTTAAAAAAAAAAATAAGGTAGCAGTAGTGCATAACAGTAGGTGCTTAGAGGTCAATTATTGGTTTAGGATAGATCCAGGCTATTAACTTCAAGATGTGCTTCTATGAGGAGGAGATTTGCTTGTCTGACTTGGCCCAAAAACAGTGGCAGGCCACAAGCCACCCATTCTCTGTTGCGAACAAGGATGCCCTAGTTTCCTGGCAGGACTTACAGATCCTCTAGCCTTCTCCCCTTCAAAGCAGATCTGAAGGCCATAGTGAGATAGGACTCTGCAGCTACAGGCACAGCTAGGGAGAGAGCTCAGCATTCTTATGCAGGGTGAAGGGCACAGGGAACCTCTCTGGACTACTTCTGCCACTCGGCTATAAATCTGAAATTACTTCAACATAAAAAATGTTTTAATTGACATGCTTGAGAATGCTTCTCCTTCTGACCATTTTCTTTTTACCTTCTTCCCAACAACCCTTCTCCCCACTTGACAAAAGAAAACACTTCTTCCCCATACTTCATTTTGCTGTGGTCAGTTGCCCTGGGGTGTAACACCACCTACAAAGCACACCAGGGGACAAATCTGAAATGCTTCTGAGGGAGAGCAAAGAGAGTACAGGAAGGAATAATGACCAGAGCTAAAACTTTTTTAACCTGTAGCAAATCTCTGTCTCTCTACCCCACCTACTTCCTTAATTACTCCTATAAACTTACCAACTTAAGAATTTTAATTCAGAACTAAAAAGGTTATCACAGGAATGTGGTAATGTATTGATTTGAATTTTTCAAGAATTAAAGTCTAACATTTTTTCTTGTCGAAAATAACTTTGATCTGGCTGAAAAGTTCAATTGCAAGGACTGACTTTGCTAATTAAATGATATGTCAGACACTTGAATCTACTGAATGAGCTTAGCAGCTCTAAAGTTTTGATTCAAATATATTTAAAGTGTATACAATATACCAGATTATACATCTTCTGCAACTATTTAAAATTGATAAAAATTTTATATATCCATTTTTAGATGTGAGGTTGCAAACAATTTTTCAAAATTTTTTGGAAAAATGCAAGCAAAAATTTTTGAAGACCAATTCAGTAGAAAGGGAAGAATCACCTTACCCACTTTAGTCATGTGAAGTGGTGTTCTTGAGAGCTGGGAGGGTGTTTGGTCCGTGGGAGTGCATCAGTCAGAGCTCCAGGAGCCACAGGGCATGCTGGGATACAGGCAGTGGAATAAGACACACATGTGTCTGGACTGCAGAGACTCCGAGGGAGGAGGCCAGGTCCCTTATCTACTCTGGTTTTTAACCTGCCTTGGGTCTTGGATCCTTTTGAGAATTTTATTGATGTTAAAGACGTCCCTTAACAAATAATGCACATAATTCCATACTGTCTAAATTTGGGGTACAATTTAAGGACCCAGTTAGGAAGCCTTGGTAGAGAAGGAATGATCAAAATGTCAATCAGTGTGTTTGAGCATTCCACAGCATTTTTACACCCATTAAAAAGCTCAGCCCAGGGCGCCTGGGTGGCTCAGTTGGTTAAGCGACTGCCTTCGGCTCAGGTCATGATCCCAGGGTCCTGGGATTGAGTCCCGCATTGGGCTCCCTGCTCGGCGGGGAGCCTGCTTCTCCCTCTCCCACTCCCCCTGCTTGTGTTCCCTCTCTCGCTGTATCTCTCTCTGTCAAATAAATAAATAAAATCTTTAAAAAAAAAAAAAGCTCAGCCCATGTGGAATTATAAAAATGACCTGAGAATGAAGCCAGGCTCATGACTAGGTATGTCAACTAGGTCCATCATTAGTACATTAGCCACCCTACCCTCCTCCACCTCCTCCACCACCACCTCTTTCAATCACTATCCATCTCAGTCTCCCTTCTTCCCTCTGCCCACCCCCACCCTTGCCCAACATCTGAAAAATACCTTTGGATTTTTAGTGTGAACTGAATCTTGGCCAATCACTTCATCAGATAACCTGATTTGAAATGAGAGCCAGTACTAGCCTATAAATCTTTAAAGGCTCCCCCCTCTCAGCAGACAAATTAGAATAGGCTCCCTCCTCTAGAAAGATCCCTCATGCAGGGATTGGCAAGCAGATAACACTTTTGTAGAAGGAAAAGACTGTCCCTTCCTTTGGACAGATGAAGCCCTGCCACAAGCCCTAAGTTTTGGTGAACAGTGTAAGCTGGATTTCTGCCCCTCAATCCTGATGTCACCATTTGAGTTTCCCCTGAAAGCAAAGACTGATGTAAAGTCTTAAGCACAGGTAGTTTCTTTACAGAATATGATTCATGGAACAGCAGTGAGGGATCAATGAGAGTGAAACAGAGAAAGAGGAAAGAATAATACAAAGATGCATTACAGTTTGCCCCTGCTATATGTGCCTTGTGCTGGATCCTGCTGTAACCTTCTGAGCAGCCTTAGGAAATGTCAGAACTGTTCACCCAGGAAACAAAAGAGAGGCCGATGTACTTTATCCATTGGTTTCTGTTTCCAGTGGTCAAGGATGACTCCACAGATGCACTTTCAGGACGCACATGTGTGGAGGTCAAGGTTTTGGCACTAGAAAAGCTCGGGAGCAGGAAGGAAGATAGATGTTAGCACCTGAGGTGAGGTGTTAACAGACGACACCTGTGAGAAGCTACCTGAATGATGCGCAGAACCAGTCACTGAAACATGGCTGAGAGGATGCAAAGTGGTTTGGAAGAGGTGTCCTATACAGGTTCCCAGCACACTAGTGAAGGCCCCTTCCTGACCATATTTGAATCTTCCCTTAGCTCAAATCCTCCCAAATATTCAATATTTCAATATCTTACATTTGCCCTACCTCGAGGCCCGCCTTAAAGGAAGAAAATGTGAAGAAAATTGAGATGTATACGGTTTCTAAAAGAGAAAGAAGGGACAAAGGGGCCCAATCAGTAGATAATTTGTCACTGGGCTAAGAACACCCTGGAGAAGGCAGCAACTGACTCAAAAATGAACCCAAATTACTCTCACCTTAAGTGCTCCAAGAGACTCAATCCAGAGATACTTTATGAACAAAGTCTTTTAAGTCTTTCCAGAGGGTTGGCAGTATCCAACCTTCACTCATCCAAATGAGGCAGCATGTAGTTAGGGAGAACTTGATGTCAGAACTGTGGCAAACCACCTGCTCCTGAGTAGGGAGTGGAGAGAAATCATTGTACATGTCTTGGACAAATCAGACCTCCTCATTCAATGTCAGAAATAGTCTTTCAGTCACTGATGGGCCCACAGAACAGGCTGTGGGAATGCAGGGATCCTGAAGGAACAAATCCATTTTCTAGTCCACGTTATACAAGAACAAAGGAGCAGCATAAGGAAATAGAGGCAGAAGGAATAAGTGGTTGGGACGAGAAATCTGGCAGGTCAAGGCCAATGGAGATGAGAGGTTTGGCAACTCAGAATGGTTTAATTAAAAAGATGAAGGGGGGCTAAGTCCAACCCCACTGGGGCTGCCCAATTGGAACCTTGGCCAGATTTCTGCAATAAACACTTCTGGCCCACATCTACAAGAAATTTAATTAAAATAAATAAAATATAAGCGAATAAACAAATAAATGGGGAGGGTAAAAGGAGATGGTGAGGGATGCAAGAAACAAATGAGATTTAACTAGTAGAATTGAAAATAGTAGAGAGAACATGGCTAAAGTCAGATTAGCACAAAGAGAGAGAGGCATGCATGTGCACACAGAGCAGAAACCACAGACACTGGTGCCCTCAGTCTTTGCCTGTGCAGGTGTTCCTACTTGCAGGAAGGCCCACCCAATCCCCAGGCTGAACTGACACCTCTCCTGGGTACCCTCCTCTAATATAGTCCTTCTCAAGCTGCATGCAATTGTTTACTTGTTTGTCTCCCCCTTCTGAGTGTTCATTCCTTGCAAGCAGAGACCTTGGCTCTTCTTTGTATCAGTTTATAATTCAAAGTTGATTTTCAGTGAAGAAATGTTTGTTAAAACAATAAACCAACTATTTTTTCCATGAAATGGAACTGTGAAAATAAGTCCAGAAAAGTAAAATATAGACTGAAGTAGTTTTGGCTAAAGACAAAACAAAAATAATAAAAATATGGAATTCTTATTAAAAATACAGATTCTTTGTTTTCATACCAAGAGATTCTGATTCAAACTTTCTATCTCTCCAATTACAGTTCCAGGTTTATTTTTTATTTTTTTTTAAAGATTTTATTTATTTATTTGAGACAGAGAGAATGAGAGAGAGAGAGCACATGAGAGGGGGGAGGGTCAGAGGGAGAAGCAGGCTCCCTGCCGAGCAGGGAGCCCAATGCGGGACTCGATCCAGGGACTCCAGGATCATGACCTGAGCCGAAGGCAGTCGCTTAACCAACTGAGCCACCCAGGCGCCCTACAGTTCCAGGTTTAGAAAGAAAGAGCTTGCCCAGGAAATTCTTGCCATCAAACATTTTCTCAAATTCTGAGAAAACAGTATTTTCAGCTTTCAATTATATATTCAGAAAAACTTTCAATACAGAATAAGAGAAAAATGAGATCAAACAGTATTTGTCTTTCTCTGTCTGGCATACTTATATAGTCCACATTTTCTTTATCCATTCATTCATTGGTGAACACTTACGTTGCTTCCATGTCTTGGCTATTATAAATAACACTGCAATCAACATGGGGGTATGTATATCTTTTCAAGTTAGTGTGTGTGTGTGTTTTTTTTTTAAAGATTTTATTTATTTTTCAACAGAGAGAGAGAGACAGCTAGAGAGGGAACACAAGCAGGGGGAGTGGGAGAGGGAGAAGCAGGCTTCCTGCCGAGCAGGGAGCCCGATTTCGGGCTCGATCCCAGGACCCCAGGACCATGACCTGAGCCAAAGGCAGACGCTTAACGACTGAGCCACCCAGGCATCCCTCAAGTTAGTGTTTTCATTTTCATTTCATTCCATTTTCTTCAGATACATACCCTGAAGTGGATTACTGGATCATATAGCAATTCTTTTTTTAATTTTTTGGGGGAACCTCCATATGGTCTTGTAAAGTGGCTGCACCAGTATACATTCCCACCAACAGTGCACAACGTTCCCTTTGCTCCACATCCTCACTAACACTTATTTCTTGGTGGTTGCCAGATGTGGGAGGTGGGGTGTGGGCAAAATGGATGAAGGGAAACAAAAGGTCCAGTTATAAAAGTCATGAGGATGTAATATACAGCATGGGAACTACAGACAATAATACTGTATTGCACGTTTGAAAGTTGCTAACAGAATAAACCTTCAAAGTTTTCATCACAAGAGAAAAACTGCATAACCAAGTATGGTGGCAGTTGTTAACTAGATTTATTGTGGTGGTCATTTCACAATATATACAAAGATTGAATCATTATGCTGTACACAAAACAAACTGATGTGGTAGGTCAGACACATAGTGCATGAAAGTCCCCCACAGTGGGAAGTGTGTTTCAATTCTTCAAAGAAAAGGTTAATAGTCAACAAAAAATATAATCAAATATGCTTCATAAGGAACTTTTATTCATTTTCTTGGAAACACTGAGGAGCTGCCCTAAAAAGGGTGGGGCTGACAGGTGGAGATGTGTTGGAGAAAAGAAGGGCATAATGAACCAGCAGAAGCATAATAGAGAATGACTCCAGAGGGGAAAGTGTACTATTGGGCTGGAGAGTTTCACTGATGGATTTTATAAAGGGCTTTGACAGTTTAAGCCCTGGACACAGGTTTAAGGGAAATGGCCAAGTCCACCATACATAGATGAACAAAGATCTTGATGAAAACAGGATTATAAAAAAACATCTGGAAATGAAAAGCCTTCCTGTTACTGAATCCAATCAGCATCTTCATCCATTGCTGTGTCTTTCATGATACTGTATATAGAGCAGTCACCTAGCAGGTACTCCCAGTATTGGCTAAGAGAGGTATCTCCTCAGAGCCAAAAAACATGTAATCCAAAAGAAAGCACCTTTCAGAATTTTTAATCATCATAAGAAAAATAAGGGCACCAAGTAAGACATAAAGGGATGGCAAGGGTGTACCTTGGCTAAATCTGGAAAATCTAGAAATATCTAAATTGGTCTGATGCTGTGAGTAGCTCTTCCAAGAGTAAATTTACATGAATGTTATTTGGCTTGAGGAGGGTTTTTGTTTTGTTTTGTTCTTCTTTTTCTCTTTTTTTGGCATGGGAAATGCTAAGTTTCTTTAAGCTTTTTTTTTTTTTTTTTTTTAGAGAGAAAGAGAGATCATGCCTGGGGCAGAGGGGAGAGAAGAGGAGGATGGGCAAGGGGAGAATAAGAGAAAAAATCTTAAGCAGGCTCCACTCCCAGCACAGAGCCCGACTCCAGGCTCAATCTCTCATGACCCTGAGATCATGACCTGAGCTGAAATCAAGAGTCAAACACCTACCTGACTGAGCCACCGAGGCGCCCCACTAAATTTCTTTAAAAGACACAAAGTCTTTTTTTTTTTTTCAAGAAAAAATTAATGGACTGTTGACAGAAAAGGAAATATCTTAGGTCAGTGGGGAAAATGATACAGTGAAATAGAACAACTCAAACACTGCTGGAGTAAGAATAAATTAGTATAAAATTTTAGAAACCAATTGGACAGTATATACCACACATCCTAAATTTTTTTACAAAAACTTCAACACCCTCAAAACTTTACTTCAGAGAATCTATCCAGGAAATAACTGAAAACCTTGCTATTTATCAGTGTCATTTAAAATAGCAAGAACATTGAAGAAAAATATCTGAACATCTTTATAGAAAACAATTGGGATTTCAGCACCTGAACATCCTTCCCATCTCAGGGAAATCCCAAGAGGTAAAGAATTCAAGGCCTCGTGACTTGAGGGCACATGCCTACATAAAACACAGGCTCAATCAATTAGACACTCACACCTGGAATTTTGAATATTCAAAGTGTGACACAAAAAGCCAGGTGACAGTTGGAAATCAACAATAATTGAGAATGTTTATCCTAGAAATTACTGAATCACACCATTTAAATTCATATGCTCATCTTGTGTCATATGTGAAAATTAGGACATTAATTTTGGAAAGTAATTGGACTTTGAAAATTACACTGAGGATATATGGCACTACGGACTGAATCATTTCCCTCCAACACTCATATGTTGAAGTTCTAACCCCCAGTATGATGGTATTTGTAGATGGGGCCTTAGGGAGGTAAATTTAGATGATTCATGAGAGTGGGGTCTTCATGATGGCATTAGTGCCCTTATAGAAAGAGACACCAGAGAGCTCGCTGTCTCTCTACTGTGTGAGGACACAGCATGAAGGCAGCTGTCTGCAAGCCAGGAAGAAAGCTCTCACTCAGGAACCAAATCAGCTAGCATTTTGATCTTAGATTTCCAGCCTCCAGAACTGTAAGAAATAAATTCCTGTTGTTTAAGCCACTCAGTCTACGGTATTGTGTTACAGCAACCTAAGCTGACTAGTACATATGGGGAAGATTTGGAGAACTTCAAGTACTTTAAACCTTCAACTGCCACCTTTGTGTGATGAAGCTGTCCCTACTGTATGTGAAGGTCCTCTAGTAACCTCATATAAAGAGTTGTTTTGCAAGGAAAAGCCAGTTCTCTTTATCCCTCGCTTCTTGCTATCACTACCTTTTATAACTAGTGTCAGATCCCAGCATGTCTTGGGAATACAATCACAAAGTCAAACACTTGTAGAAAAGGATTCTACACCAAAAGAATTTCTGGACTCCACAATTTAAAGTCAGAAAAGTCTGGGGAATATGTGTGGAAAGAATTCTGAAGGTGCTCAAACAAGTATACTCAGCACAAGTATGTTCGCTAAAGAGTCTAGATTTGAGAAATTAATTCAAGCAGTTACAATCTGTTTTAATTGGCATTTGGAGGCTTTTCCTGAAACTTAGACATGACAGTGGGCAACACTAAATGAAGCTGAGATGCTAAGTAAAAAAAATAACTTGGTTTATAAATAGGAATAGATGCAAACAGCTCATGAAATACAATAATGGAATGGATTAATCATGTGCAACTCATCTACCACCAATCCTCTAGGTCCTTCAAGAATAGTCCTAACACCATTCACCAAGGCCTTGAGAAATATGTGGTGAGGAGAGTGCCAGCGTCTCAGAAGAGCACTTAAATGGTTCTTGCCTAAGGTCAGGATATTGAGGGAGACACTGCAGCAAAATGGAGACCCTGAATGCTCTGAGGATGGGAGGATCCTGAGATGACAGAGACTCAGGGGCACTGGTGAGCCACCTGACACAAGAGAGGCTACCACAAACCAAAAGGAGGGCCAGGGTGAAAATTGGAGTGGCTGACTTGCATTTTCTCTCTTTGACAGAGATCAACTGACCATGAAGTCTATAGCACCAAAATATATGAGCAGATCACCAAAGTGCTTCTTAAATTTGTATAAATGGTAAGTCTCCAGGCTGGTGAAGAGAGACCTAACCTGAGCCACAAGGGTCAGCAATCCCAGCACCTCATGGGGGAAGAGCTTCTTAACTAAAGGGGAAGTAGGGTGTCCTTGAGGAGGACTCAATAGAAGCATTCACTGTGAACACTCCCCCTGGCCTTCAAAGGGGACCTGTAGCACTGGGGACTTTTGGTCACATGCTAAAGCTAACTTCCGAATCTTAGCTACCCAGAGCACCACTGGAGTTCACCTGTTAGATAGGGGCTTATGCAGGTCTTCCAATAAATACAGATAAATTCTGAATAAAGAGAATATCACAGTAGTCCTGTTGGAACTCCCAAAATATCATGGGCATAATAACCCAATTAATAATGCAATAACATGGGTTATTTCCCTATATCTTGGGTATACCATTGCCCACTCATCAGCTGACAGAATCCCCTTCCTGGCTCCTTGATTTGTGGAACCAAAGAAGTGGTGAATCTCAAGTCAATAAAACTTGAGAAACATTTTTAAAAGCCTGCTTTACTTCCCTGGAATGAAATTCATAAATATAACCAATCTACACACATAGTTTAAACAGAACAATAGAATGGCCTACCTATAATATGAAGAATAAATAAAAGGAAATTAATTTATAATTATGCAATTTCATGATTACATTAGAAGTCATAATGAATTAGTCAGATGCTTGCCCCATACATAGAATCCCTGTGAATATTACAGCTGCCAATGAAGACTGACATATGTATGTCATGTTGGTAACTCAAGGGACAGAAGCAGTATTGCCATTGTTGTGATTTTGAAAAATTGTGTGCAAGCCTTAAAAAGTTCCAAAGAAAGAAAGTAAAATCAACTTTCAATTTATACTCCTGGAAAATTCAAAGAGTATCAAAATTGTCCAAACATAATTAGTATTTTTGTGAAGGATGTAATTAGTTTAGGCTATAGAATATCTGGAGTATCATTTGCAATTTGTGCAGGAGTAGGACAATCCTCTCTTGTGGATGTCCGCCTTGCACATTGCAGGGTGACTAACATTCCTGGCCCTGGTCCACTAAATCTGGTAGCACTGATCAATCACTTCAGCAATCAAAAATGCACCCATAAATTTTCAAAATGTCCCTCAAGGTGGTACCAAGGTTGAAAACAAATGTAGAAAGTGCCAGTAGAGGGGCGCCTGGGTGGCTCAGTTGTTAAGCGTCTGCCTTCAGCTCAGGTCATGATCCCAGTGTCCTGGGATCGAACCCCTCATCGGGTTCCTTGCTCCGCGGGAAGCCTGCTTCTCCCTCTCCCACTCCCCCTGCTTGTGTTCCCTCTCTCACTGTGTCTCTTTCTGTCAAAATAAGTAAATAAAAAATGGAAGGAAAGGAAGGAAAGGAAGGAAGGAAGGGAGGGAGGGAGGGAGGGAGGGAGGAAGGAAGGAAGGAAGGAAGGAAGGAAGGAAGGAAGGAAGGAAGGAAGGAAGG